>NW_015554095.1:242494-280584 GCF_001515605.1 Sinocyclocheilus anshuiensis
GAAAGAAAGAAAGAAAGAAAGAAAGAAAGAAAGAAAGAAAGAAAGAAAGAAAGAAAGAAAGAAAGAAAGAAAGAAAGAAAGAAAGAAAGAAAGAAAGAAAGAAAGAAAGAAAGAAAGAAAGAAAGAAAGAAAGAAAGAAAGAAAGAAAGAAAGAAAGAAAGAAAGAAAGAAAGAAAGAAAGAAAGAAAGAAAGAAAGAAAGAAAGAAAGAAAGAAAGAAAGAAAGAAAGAAAGAAAGAAAGAAAGAAAGAAAGAAAGAAAGAAAGAAAGAAAGAAAGAAAGAAAGAAAGAAAGAAAGAAAGAAAGAAAGAAAGAAAGAAAGAAAGAAAGAAAGAAAGAAAGAAAGAAAGAAAGAAAGAAAGAAAGAAAGAAAGAAAGAAAGAAAGAAAGAAAGAAAGAAAGAAAGAAAGAAAGAAAGAAAGAAAGAAAGAAAGAAAGAAAGAAAGAAAGAAAGAAAGAAAGAAAGAAAGAAAGAAAGAAAGAAAGAAAGAAAGAAAGAAAGAAAGAAAGAAAGAAAGAAAGAAAGAAAGAAAGAAAGAAAGAAAGAAAGAAAGAAAGAAAGAAAGAAAGAAAGAAAGAAAGAAAGAAAGAAAGAAAGAAAGAAAGAAAGAAAGAAAGAAAGAAAGAAAGAAAGAAAGAAAGAAAGAAAGAAAGAAAGAAAGAAAGAAAGAAAGAAAGAAAGAAAGAAAGAAAGAAAGAAAGAAAGAAAGAAAGAAAGAAAGAAAGAAAGAAAGAAAGAAAGAAAGAAAGAAAGAAAGAAAGAAAGAAAGAAAGAAAGAAAGAAAGAAAGAAAGAAAGAAAGAAAGAAAGAAAGAAAGAAAGAAAGAAAGAAAGAAAGAAAGAAAGAAAGAAAGAAAGAAAGAAAGAAAGAAAGAAAGAAAGAAAGAAAGAAAGAAAGAAAGAAAGAAAGAAAGAAAGAAAGAAAGAAAGAAAGAAAGAAAGAAAGAAAGAAAGAAAGAAAGAAAGAAAGAAAGAAAGAAAGAAAGAAAGAAAGAAAGAAAGAAAGAAAGAAAGAAAGAAAGAAAGAAAGAAAGAAAGAAAGAAAGAAAGAAAGAAAGAAAGAAAGAAAGAAAGAAAGAAAGAAAGAAAGAAAGAAAGAAAGAAAGAAAGAAAGAAAGAAAGAAAGAAAGAAAGAAAGAAAGAAAGAAAGAAAGAAAGAAAGAAAGAAAGAAAGAAAGAAAGAAAGAAAGAAAGAAAGAAAGAAAGAAAGAAAGAAAGAAAGAAAGAAAGAAAGAAAGAAAGAAAGAAAGAAAGAAAGTTCGAAAGATCGAAAGTAAGTTCGAAAGAAAGTTTGAAAGATCGAAAGAAAGTTCAAAAGAAAGTTCAAAAGAAAGAAAGAAAGAAAGAAAGAAAGAAAGAAAGAAAGAAAGAAAGAAAGAAAGAAAGAAAGAAAGAAAGAAAGAAAGAAAGAAAGAAAGAAAGAAAGAAAGAAAGAAAGAAAGAAAGAAAGAAAGAAAGAAAGAAAGAAAGATCGAAAGAAAGAAAGAAAGAAAGAAAGATCGAAAGAAAGAAAGAAAGAAAGAAAGATCGAAAGAAAGAAAGAAAGAAAGAAAGATCGAAAGAAAGAAAGAAAGAAAGAAAGATCGAAAGAAAGAAAGAAAGAAAGAAAGATCGAAAGAAAGAAAGAAAGAAAGAAAGATCGAAAGAAAGAAAGAAAGAAAGAAAGATCGAAAGAAAGAAAGAAAGAAAGAAAGAAAGAAAGAAAGAAAGAAAGAAAGAAAGAAAGAAAGAAAGAAAGAAAATATTAATTTAAAAGTTTTAAATTAGTTAAAAGTTCAGATTCAATAAACACAATATTTTATTATTTTGGCTGTCAAATCAAATTTTAATCCTATTAATCGTAATGAATTTCATTATTTTGCTTATGCAACCAAAACACAAATAATTAATATTTTTGTATATTCAATATAGATTAATGCATCAATAAAATTACTAATATGATATATACATTTTAAGTTCAATTAAATGTTCATGTTACATTTTGGTCACATTTGTGAGTTAATAAAAATGTAACTGGTAATATCAATATATTGATTGCAGGCCCTTATCAATCTTATCAAATTGTAATCATATCGCGATATGTTTTACGGTATCGGCAAATATTGTATCACTGCTAAGTCAGAATGTATTGTGATGAAAAATCTGATTTACACCCCTAGTTATTAATTGTAACATTGTTTTAGAATAAAGCACACTAAATGAACGTGTTACATTGCAGACCTAATAATTGCTATTTGATATTCCATTAATAGTCATATATAAGAACAGATTAGAATCCGTCTAGTGCTAGTGATCTGACCGACAGCTACAAAACTGAAATCTCCTCCATGTCCTGAGAAGATGTCTACCGTCTGCTCAGGCTGAAGGCTGTTAGATGAGCTCTAATGGTGCAGCACTGGAGTTTACTGGGTTGGAGTTTTCAGTTATCAGATTAAATCCACAGGAAAACACAAGTGAGACGTGAGGTGCTCAAAAGCTGAATGTGAACCTACACATAGTACATGTGTTTTATTGTGGTCTTTACTGAAGAAACCATTGGCTTTGTCAGTCCCTTGTGAAGTCCAATTCTAGCATATGCATTATCACACGCTAATCTACTGACCTTGTTTTTTAGGGTCTGGAGATGGTCTTGAGACTGAAATAGCTACAGTACTGTTGGGTGTGTTTGCAGTGTCATCATAGATAGTGGAGCATGTTGTACATGGCTGATAGTGTTTTGGCCATGTGCAGAGAAAGTTCTGTGATGTTTAAGTCCATCATGAGGATGTGGAGTGGGATCTTGGGAGATCTGTTATCTTCTATGCCTTGAAGACACATAGCGAGGGAGGTCCTGTTGGTTTTTCTTACGCTTTAATAATGTCATTAATTTCCAATCTTCTTATGGAATTTTTTGCAGCAATTCACGGTGCATACATTATTTAGTGCCCTGATATGTTATTTACAGGATCTAGCAAAACGAATGCTAGATGCTATTAAATAAGTCTCTTTTCAGTAAACCAAGGCCAAGTTGTTACTGAAAAAGCAGAGATGCATCCGTGTTTTTAAATGAACAAACTAAAGGTTAACCAAAGACTTGCTTCCAAAGTTTTGCTTCCTAAAATTGCATCAGCAATCTGAGCATCTTACTATAGAGATAGCATCGCTATGGCACATCACTCTGTCTCTTGTAAACATTTCAGAGGAATTTGCTTTTTCAAAATTGTTTTCTATTTTCAACAGTTTAACTGAAGGGAAAATAAATACTTCTTATGGTAATACATAGAGGAATGTACAGAAAAAGCACAAAAAACACATCACTGAATTTGACATCACAGTGGAACTGTTTGCAACTGACTGCAAACTCTCTGCAAAATCAAAACACACACACACACACATATAGACAAAATAAACTAGAAGGTAAGGCAGAAGGTAGTTTAGATACAATGTGAATGCAAAGAGAACTGTTTTTTTTTCTATTCAGATCACTTTTGGGTCTACTGAAAGAGTTGAATTATTTCAAAAGTACAAGTGTAAACATCCTTGAAGAACAACTATTTTTGACCAAAAACAACTGCTCTTATTTTGTAGTTTTTTTCCCTCACCCGCTGAACTTAAACAAGCTGCTGTTTAGTAGAGCTGCACAATAAGGTTAAAAAAATCTAATAAAAAAAAAGTTAAGTATAATGACATGTGATATAATAAACAATTTCTATTGCTTTAAATCTAAGTATTTAAAAAAAAAAAAAAAACAGGTCACATTGCACTTGGACAAGTGGATTCAGGTCTCTTTATACACACTATACTTGTGAAAGTGTCTCAGTCTACTTTTTACAATGGTTTTTAGTGTTGTTTATTGCTTTTAAAGTTATTTATTAGGCCTGTCAAACGATTAATCATGATTAATTGCATCCAAAATAAAAGTTTGTTTACATAATATATGCGTGTACTGTGTATATTTATTATTGTATATATACAATATATTGTATATATATACATATATATACATATATATATACTGTACATACATACATACACACACACACACACACATATACATATGATTTGTCAAATGATTAATTGCAATTAATCGCATCTATAATATATGTGTACTGTGTATATTTATTATGTATATATAAATAGCAGAGCTACTCAATGCGATTTTCAGTGCTGCTGAAACTTCCGCGTCGTCGCTGATAGCGCAGGTCATGGTTGCTTAGCAACGGCAGACGCCACGAAAGCGCAAGCTCCCGAGTAGACGTGACAAAGCGACCGTTGTATATCATTTGAACTTTGTGTCAGTACGTCATAAATAGAATGAGGCAACAGTTTAGTGTCTGGGGTTTGTCGTGTCGCTCCACATCCAGTGTAGACAGTCACACAGCATCACTGATTATAATGGGTTCTATTGTGTTTTGTTGCGTCGCGCCGCACCGCTCGCGTCCGGTGTAGACACAGTTAGCCACGCAGATGCACGTGAACATTGATTTCTGTTCACTTCTGTGTCTATTTGTGCCTGAAATACTGTGCTCTGCATTGGCTTAGATGAAGGTAAACAATTGAAAAAGAAAATGGATGTGCAACAGCATATTGGTTCACAGCAGTTTAATGTTCCTGTTGCTTTCTGTGTCATGAATGTTAATCAAACAACAAAACACACAGAAAAATCACTTTTGTAGCTTTAACACCGATTTGTTAGATTTAATTTATAGTGAAAACTATGCAGTGTTATTTTACTTCTGATTATTCAATTTCTGTACCTGAATACTGTTAGACTTACCTGAAAAATATAAAGCACTGCTTATAGATTTTTTTTTCATATCGCAATATATATCGCAGGAAAAAATATATTGCAATGTGAGTTTTTTCCAATATCGTGCAGCCCTAATTTATATACATAATAAATATACGCAGTACACACATGGGTTCGATTAATCACAATTCATCTTTTGACAGCCATATTATTTATTGTTAACCCCCTGGGGTCGAAGCCCGCACTGGTGCGGTCTGTCTCGTATTTTCTTGATGACCGTGAAAAGAACTAAAAATACTCCGTCAACTTTGGCCGTACAGATAAGAATAAGGTATCGTTTTAAACTGCAAAGGGTCTACTTTTATTTGTGTATAGTCATAATAAGAACAAAACAATGTGCTTTTTTAAAATAAAGAAAATAAACAGGGTGCGTTCTCCGCCGTCTCGGTCTCTGTCACCTCTCTTCACAGACAAGTAAATAAAACAACATGAATCTCCACGAATACTTGCCTCTAAGACATGAGAAATACATGCATAGAAAGCTTGAAATGTCTACTTTAAATCGAAGCCCGCACTGGTGCGGTCTGTCTCGTATTTTCTTGATGACTGTGAAAAGAACTAAAAATACTCCATAATTTTTGATCGTATCTTATAAGAATAAGGTATCGTTTGAAACTGCAAAGGGTCTACTTTTATTTGTGTATAGTCATAATAAGAACAAAACAATGTGCTTTTTTAAAATAAAGAAAATAAACAGGGTGCGTTCTCCGCCGTCTCGGTCTCTGTCACCTCTCTTCACAGACAAGTAAATAAAACAACATGAATCTCCACGAATACTTGCCTCTAAGACATGAGAAATACATGCATAGAAAGCTTGAAATGTCTACTTTAAATGAAGTAAGTCACATCCAAAACAAATATTCTCTGTTAAAGTAATCCGTATGAATAATTTTTACATCATTTTGTAGCAAAAACTCTAGTCTACCACATTCAATTCTCAAAAGTCTTGTGAACAAATATTCTGTATGTGTTTTATGGCCTGATTTCAGTGACTTTTGAAAATTCAGTGAAATTTTGTTTTTCATTAACCACGCATAAACGTTGTTTTCTCTAAAACACAAACATGTACATCATGCTGCTCACATATTATTGTAGCCCAGTTTGAGCTGAATACAGTGTTATCAGTCTTTAGCCATTAATATGTTTTTAGATACTGAAAAAAACAATTGTCAGGGCATGTCAAAACTTCTCCAGGGCCCCAAAACACCCTCAGACCCCAGAGGGTTAAGGTGCAATTTCTATTAATTTGCATTGAAATTGTATATTAACTTACAGTGTCAAAGATATTTAGTAAACAAAAGTAAAAAAAAAAACAATGCAGTAATGTGTTTTAATGCACACACATACTGTTAAGCATGCAACACATGCCGACTATATAATATTATTTATATAAATAAATCACTTAAAAATTCTATAATTTATTTATATAATTAAATCAGTTTAATAATTGAACTACATCATATCACTGTTTCAATTTCAAAGCAATTATCTGTGCAGTCCAACATTCGAAAGAGGACTTTCAAATGGAAGTTTACTTCTGAGTCACCCAAACTCTCGCTCTCACACAAGCTTTCTTAAGTGCACACATACACAAACACTCCCAAAATGCCGAAGCTACAGATGATATGCTGGAGGTTCCAGAGAAAACCCCATGACGGAGGACAAGTCAAAGGTTCAATAAACTATAGTAACACTCAAGGGAGAAAATATCTAATGACTGACAGGATACAAACACAGAATGATGAATCACAAAGACTCCAGAATCATTTCCTAATGGCAACCAGACGCACAAGGACTTAGACGCTTTCATTACTTGCGAATCAATGATACAAAGATAATTTTTTGATGAACTGATTGAGCGATCAACTGATGCACATGCCAAATTGCAAATGAGATTGTCAGCCATTGCAACACAGACAAATTCGAAATTCTAGTTTTACATCCCAAGAGTGGAAAAAGTACGAAAATGAGCTTGTCCAAAGAATCTCAAATAGGACAAACACTTTTACATGCTTCCAATGGGATGAAGAGGGGATCGATCTGAGATACTTTACAAACTAATAAAAAACAGTGACCTTTATCAAATGGCTACAGAGATGTATTAAAGGTCATCTATGAAGACTATACATATAAATAAAAGCTCCCCGCTAATAATGAGTCCCAGAGATTCAAACCCCACTCCACACCACAACAATGATCTAAAAACAGAAATTGCTGCACAAGGAATCATTACATGAGATGGCACCATAAGAGATTAACTGTCTCGACACATAAATCTGCAAGACGATGCACAGAGGACACTCCCGTTTATGCAAATGCCACTGTACGCTATGATTTGTCCCTGTACTGTGGACTCAGTATCATGTTTGACTGTATTACAGTTACTTTACTTAACCACCTTTTCATAGCTATTTAAAAACAAAATGAACAGCCAGCCTATTCATTGATCTCGACTGGACGGTTAACAGATTGTGTGTGCAGCTGTGCAGCATGATGATTCAAGGAAAGGGAATTCCACATCTTTTTCTTGACCACAGTTAATAGGATCCCTTTTGGCTCAGTCCTTTCCTAAGCGCATGAGCACACCGGACCGACGGGAACAAGGTAGAAACAGTGGCATTTAAGAATATGGAAATGCGATGGCAAAAGCAGACTTTATCCTCTCTGAGAAATACCAGACCATCGGACCCGGAGAACCACGAGGCCCACTCACACCCAGTGGCACTGTGTTTCATAAACAAAGCTTATTTTTTAGGGATGTGGGCTCGTCTAATGGGGGAAGAGCGTGAGGAGGTTGAGAAACAAGAATGGGGGAAAGATGAGTGTGTTTGATTGGGCAGCCTTTCAGAGCCCACAAGTCTCATCATATTTCCTACTGAAGAAAAACAAAGCATTTGAACCCAGACATCACAATCAGGTCCAGCCAGCTCGTTCGATCCAAAAGAGCATTCTTTCCTTCGGAGAGGCTGCTGCGAGTCCGTCGAAAACCAAACAGATCACCTACACCCAGAATCAGTCATACTGCAAGTGCACACCTCTGACTCACACATGCAAACCACATCCCTTCCTCACTCGCTCGCAATCAGGTCTGTTTTCTCCTCTTTCTGCGACTGGCAACTAAACAAGGAGTCCTCTTAAGGTACAAAATGAAATCATCTTGAGAGCTTTAACAACACCCTAAAAATTATAGTCATTAGGACTAGATAGATGTGACTAATCTAAACCACTTGTTAGGCACTCCTACTGAAAGCCAAGCGAGGATTGATTGGTTTTCACTTAAATAATTAACTAATCGCAAAGTTAGGAATTCAATGTGGCTATTGATTTCTTCTCAAATTAATCTCAGAGGGAGTCATTTGAACCCTTCATCTGATCTTGTAGAAAGTAAAACCCAATGGACTTAACGCCATGAAGATATAGGCCCAATGCAATTTGGGCTGAATTTTAGGCACTGCCAACACAATTTCATGGTAATTCTTAACTATTTTATGTTTTGCCAAATTGGTGGCTAATTCGTACAATCTGCTTACACCCCACTTATGGTTAGGTTTAGAGGTGGACCTTCATGCTTACGGTTTCTAAAAATGGTACATTTTCATATGAATCACATCATAAAAGTCACACACAAAAGGCCACCTTGTAAAACCCTCATGCATGTTTTCTCATGAGAACAGCACTGCCATCTGATAAACCGTTAACCAGTGCAATGCATAGACATTTCTTTTTATGATTGCTTTGCCTCACAGAAAGATGTTAAGTAGCAAATTGTGATGATGAAAAGCTAAAGGCACTTTGTGTGCACAGTTCTTAGCTCTAAAAATTCAAGACACCAAGCAAATAACTTAACCCATCAGTGCTAATAAATGAGGTAATGTCATAAAGTGCCTCAGAGCAATGCCTTGTTGGCCAGTTAATGGAATATAATGACTTTCCTCAGCTTGTTTGTCATACAAACGCACAAAACTGTGTTAAGACGGTTATGAGCCTGCTGAGGTAACATTCATGTTTGCCAAGACTCATAAATTCTGATATTCTGCAGGATCTATCGTGTTATCTTCAACAGCACTATTAAATTAAAATGAAAGCCCTTTAATGTGTAGCTATCGCGCTATCAGCACAATGGGGACTTCAAAATATTATTTTTGTGTGTTTGGGAGTTGTTTTCGCGATTTACCTCATTTCCAAAGAGGACAACTTAATAAAGCCAGAATTATTTACTAATATTGTGTCGAATACGTTGTTTTCAAACCTAAGACAGCGCCCGGCGGCGTTCGCCGTAGCGCGTCCTACCTGAACAGGTGAATGCCATCCAGGTGAGGCAAATGACTTGCATTTGAGTTTGAAAGGATATGGATTGCAAACCGTTTTCAGACACCAACTCCTTGGGCGCGTGGTCTGCTTCAGATAGAAAAACACAACCGGTGCCAAAGACGGATAGGGCAAGGGTTCCCCGCTGCAAGCGGACGCCTCCTCCGCCGCTGCTCCGACTGCGCTCTCCCGCCTTTCGCCTCCATCAGACTCAAGCTCAATGCGCTCCCCGCCACCGGACAGGTCGTTAAGTCGTATAAAAGTCGTTGGAAGAGAGGAGCTACCCTCTGCTTCCCTCAACCGATGGTCCTCGGAGATATTTCCTCCATCTTCAGCCATCATTCACCCCCTTGAGGAGAGAAAACGCATGCATTACCAGCTGTACAATAGAAAAAGAAATCTGATTTTACGCAATTATGAAATGTATTTTAAAAAAAAAACATGAAAAATGTCATGGTAGAAGAGCGTGCATGTCTATTTACACGTTTGTAAATAAAATTGCCAAAGACGGATAGGGCAAGGGTTCCCCGCTGCAAGCGGACGCCTCCTCCGCCGCTGCTCCGACTGCGCTCTCCCGCCTTTCGCCTCCATCAGACTCAAGCTCAATGCGCTCCCCGCCACCGGACAGGTCGTTAAGTCGTATAAAAGTCGTTGGAAGAGAGGAGCTACCCTCTGCTTCCCTCAACCGATGGTCCTCGGAGATATTTCCTCCATCTTCAGCCATCATTCACCCCCTTGAGGAGAGAAAACGCATGCATTACCAGCTGTACAATAGAAAAAGAAATCTGATTTTACGCAATTATGAAATGTATTTTAAAAAAAAAACATGAAAAATGTCATGGTAGAAGAGCGTGCATGTCTATTTACACGTTTGTAAATAAAATGATACTTAATTAAATGTATTAAGAATAAATGTATTTTGAGTTTATTATTTATTAACGTCAGTGCATTTGAACAAAGAAGAGCCTATATACAAAAGGCAGGACTTTTGAGACTATTACAATTTTACAGGCTGGTATTCAGTAATGAATTGATGGAACTGTACTAAAATAACAACAACAAGAAGCCACACAACCAATTCGATATGGTAGGCTACGTTGGTGTCCTATCATTAAATAAATAAATCCTTAATTTAAAAATAATAATAATTCTACATTGTAAATAAATTCCAATTATGACTTACTTTTAAACTTGGTACTACATTTTAATATGATTACACAACATATAACGATCAGGCAGATGAGCGTGGTTATGTTTAACAATAATTCAGTCAAATATTATAATTGCTGATTTCTTACCTGTAATTGCGTCTGACAATATGCCCAAATCGAGCTTACTCATCGCATGATCATTTCGGTTGCAAAAGCAGTCCAAATGATGGTATTGAACAAGATCAGTAGGAGCTCGCAGGCTGAGTTTCCAGGTGACAGTTACAGCGCAAGCAGGTTTATGGGCATCTCAGTGACTTGGACACCATGCCTTAAGATTTCAACATTGTATTTCGATGACCAACAACCAGATCAAAACTAGGCAGGTCCTGCAAAACTGCTTCCCAATCCTCAATTGTGCGCTTCGCTCGTTTTCTCCGTGTGCGCGCACTTAAAAGTAATGATCAAAGATTACAATTTAATGTTTTTTTCTTTTCTATTAGATCACCGCAAGATCTACTGCTCAAAAGTATTCACAACAGTGACAATGATAGATCCTTAGACAATTAGTAAAATCCTTCAGAATCTTTTCTAAAGGTGCAAGCAGAGATTTTCTGTCTGCATATGAAAAGGAAAAGCTTAAGCTCGTGCTGAAAGGATGCGCAAGAGAGCCCTCTATGCTGAAGTCTTGTCTATTATTGCGAAAATACACAAGTCTCCAATGATTCTCCCAGTTGGCAAAACGGTCTATAGCACGAATCCGCTCATGCGAACCAATTCACAGCTGGATTCGCATTCAACTTCCAATCCCCGCCCCTTGAAGGCGCGTCCACCAATCAGAGACGACAATAACTCTGCATCTCTTTTGATTGCATTAAAGAAATGTCAATCAACACTGTACTAACATGTCTGGTGAAACAGCTGGAACCTCATTGTTTACACTGAACCAATAAAACTAGGAAGAGTTTGGGACCGGACCAAACAGACTATATGATTCGAACATGTTTATTATGCAAGGACATTTTATGTCAAGGAACAGAAAGGAAACTATATATATGTGATGAGAACGACCAGTGCAGGAGTTTTCAAACTTGTTGACGTCAATGACCCCTTCTTAAAATGTAGGTAGCTTTACATTTCAATGACTAAAGACCCACAGTGTGAGGGGATTTTTTTTTTAAATGATAAAAGCACATTAATAAAACATTGTCTGGAAAATATTTACTTTGTTTAAAGTTGAACTATTCTTCACATTATTTAAGTAGCTTACTGTTAAAATGTACCACAACGGAAACATTTTCAGTTGAATATAATCACATGATTTCTGAAAGCAAATTTAGATAATAAAATAGAAATGTAAGACATATTGTGTTAAACATAATTAAGCCTAATGAATAATGTGAGTTAGTACTGTCACACCCATGGACGTTTTGTTGTTTTCTTTCCCCATGTGCTCTGTGTGACCCAGTTTTTCCCTCGTGTTTGATTATGTTAGTCAGTTCACCTGTGTCCTTATTAGTTGATATTCCTTGCCTGTTTGTCCCTCGTTAGCTACCCTACTTTAGTTGTAGTCTGTTCAGTTCTGTTTTGTCCGGTATTGCTGATGTTACCTTGTGTGTTAGACCCTCTTCTTCGTGTGGATTACCATTAAAAGGATTTGTTATCATCTTTGTCGTGCCTTTGTCTCCCTAACAGCAGTATCGTGACAAGTATATGTTAACTTTGACAGCCCCAAAAAATGGCTTTTGTAAACGGTCTTTAAAATTGTACAGCCCCTGTGCCCCCCTAAGGACCCCCTGCCATTGTTAATTATTTCTGACTGTCCTGCAACAGGAATTTAAAACGTTTAATGGTCCTTTCTTAGATTGGTACTTCTCATAAAACCATTTTTTTAACTCAACAGATTAATTTAACCAATTTCAACATCTTTTTTAAGTTACAGGATTCAACTCGATTTTTTTTAAAGGGATAAGGCACCCAAAATGAAAATTTTGTTGTTTACTCACCCTCAAGTTGTTCTGTAAATCTGTACCAGTTTCTTTCTTTGGCTGAACACAAAAGAAGATATTCTGAAGAATGTTTGTAACCAAACAGTTTCTGTTCCCTGTTGACTTTCAAAGTATTTTTCCATAAGTCAGCAGGGACCCGCAAGTGTTTAGTTTCAAGAGTTATGTATGTGTAAGAGTAAATGATGACAAAATTGTCATTTTTGGGTGAACTATCCCTTTAAGACAGTTTAATATAATGACTATAGTTTAATATAAATGACTTTTACAGCCAATTTGATTCTAATAAAAAAATGTAAGGCAGTAACTGAGTTTTTAAGTAGGTGGAAATGTTAAAGTCTAGTCTACATGGCCAGAGGTTTTTAAAACAATTAGATTAAAGCACAGAGGTGATGACCCAAAAGCATTTCTCATTAGCTGAAGTCGAATGATCATTTTAAAAAATATTTTCCTTGATTACAATGTACTTGACACTATACGATTTAATGAGATGAAAAGCTGGAATGGGGGAACATATGAAAAGTTACAGTACTTAAAATGTCCTTGTTTTTGTGTATTCTACCATTTAAACAGGATGAATGTGTCCTTCCAAATAACATTTCTATCTTTAACATACAATAACAGTTCAGTACATTATCTAGTACTTTATCATTTATTAGTGCTAGTCATTTATTATCAAGTCATTGCGGATAAGAACAACTAAAGATAACTGGATGTTTAGTAAAATATTTTAAATGTTGTTCCAGAGGTATGAAGCTCCACAGTACTTCACAGTGTGTGGCTGCACATTATGAAACACCTTGAAACACAGAGGTAGAATGTCTTTAATCATGTCTATAAAATATGATCAACTGTAAAAGACCCACTTTCTGCACAGCATTGCTCTACTTTACACTGAAACTTTAAAGTGCAATAGCATGTAAGAGTGGGTAAACCAAGTCTCCCTTCACTGCCACCTATGGTAAAACAATAAAAACACATCAAGGAGCGCACAGAGAAAAAAATGTAATCGAGAAAATACAACATTGATGCAATACAGTTTCGCCAGCTGCAATAGAAATAAGCGATGTGTTGTAAAACATGATTTAAATGGAAAAGAAAACAATATTACCACAGAAATATGAATTAATCCCAAGGTTTCTTCAGAAATGTGCAACTAGAAAAAAATTACATTAAAAACTTCTTATTGTGTAAAAAGGGCTATCTGTCAATTTTATTTTATTTTTATTTATTTATTTTGGTCAGAATATATTCTATCCTATAAAATAAGGCAATATGAAACTTTAATTTTAACCATTTAGAATATACATTTACATTTACATTTAATCATTTTGCAGACGCTTTTATCCAAAGCGACTTACAATTGGGGGATACATAAAGCGATTCTTCTTTAAACGGATTACAAAAATACATTTTTTAAGTAATGTTCCTAAAAAATGGTGATCAGTTTTAGATACTGACCTCTAATTTCAGAGCCCGTGATAACTCTCTCCTCACCCCCAGTGGATCAGGACGGAACTTTAGCAAAGTTGCTGGCAGGACGTGTTCTTCCAGAGGGGAACACCGACTGCACAGCCCATTACAGCCAAGATCTTCTACTAATGACGTCTGGAGGAAACTCAAAAGAGGAAGATGAAAGAGAGTGCTTTGAGGGCTCTCATCCCTATTTCTGTGCCACAAACAAAACTAAACAAAAATGCTTTATATCAAGCATATCTTAATTAACACAAAAATTAAACAATAAAAGAGAAATTACTCTCCAAGGTGATGCATTAATAATTACATATTGCATCAAGTCATTCTATTGCAGTCTGTAATTATGTTCTTCTATATTTTAACACTTTATTCATTAATTTGTTTATTGATTATATTTTGGAATATATAGGAAATAAATCCCATAAATTTCAAAACATATTTTCCTTATTAAATATTTGCAAGCAGTTACATTAATTATAAAGTTTGTCTGTGCATTTCATGAATTCTTCTAAACCACAAGGACTTACTATCTTGACATAAGTGGCTGTACACTCTAAAAAAATCAGTGAAAGGCACAGTATACTGTATAATTTGATGGAATTTTTCTGTATTTATTTTTTACAGGTGTTTTACCAGTATTTTGAATTTTACACTTTATTGCATTGTGTTTTAGAGTAAACAGAAATGTCCGTAAAATTAATGGTGTAGACCGAAAAGTAGTGAAAATGTTAGAATTAGATTCTCTGGAGTTCATAAGCTTTCACCAGCTATAAATTCAAATGCTACACAAAAGCATGAACATTATATCCTCTTAATGGCCTACTCTATTCCAGATATGTATGCCAGGCTTTCACCGTTGAATGCTGTAATCCATTAATCAATATATAATTACCTTTGAATTTGTATTTGACCTTAGCATAACCTAGTAACTGGTCATTGGAATTGAAGGGTTTAATCACTTAATTTGATTGAAAATTCAGTTGGGGAAGCAGATTATTGACTTGTTTTTACAGATAGACACAAGTTGAATCATTACAGGTTTTCAGTGTCAGTTTTCTTATGTTCAGCAAATTGGTTTAAATTGGTTAATTGCTATATTCGAGCTTTCGAAGCTACTTGACTTCATCATCATCATTATAAAAAAAAAAAAAAAAGTTTCTCTCTTTATTTATTCCTTCTCTTTCTAGCTTGTACTTATTTGAACAATGTCTAGAAACTTGGTATTACAAGCACTTCCTGTATCTGTTTGCCTCTTAAAAATGAATTCTACACTTGATATCATCAAAAAAAAAAATCCTCTGCCTTCTGGCAGAACAAAAATATTGAAATACACCTCACTCTATTCAAACAGTCTCCATTAAATCTTTGTCATTGTAAATTCACTCAAAACACATGGAAAAGAAAGGGTTTTTTTTCATAAACTTATTTGATTGTAATGACAGAATATATTTTTGTTTGACAATTTTTCCATATTATGTCTCAAATATTTGGCTTGCATTAAAGGAGAATCAAATATATAAACCATATGCTTTGGCAAGACCACGACAAAATGGAAAATATGTAATTTCAGAGTTCTGACTTTGTGTATCTTTGTGTAAGGTTACCCACTATAAATGCTAGATTTTACTTAGTTAGTTATTCGTTCATTCTCTGATAGTCATCATAGCCTAGATATTAAATATTTAATATTAAGAATATCAAAATATACCCACCGTACAGTTTGGCCATTATTGTAGCCAATAGCTTGTCAACTGATTTATTTCTCCTTGTCAAAAATGTCAAATCTGTCTCATCAGTTTTTTCCTCCAAATCCAATTTGAGATGTAGATGATGAGTCTGGTAACCCTAGTGAGAAACGCAGAGCCATCTATGACAGCGAGAGCACAGGAATGAGCAGGAGAAAACTGGGTGTGTGGCTGGATTTTCCTAACCTTTGACCTCTGTCTTTCCTTTCTCCTCACTGCTTGACTTAAGCGGAGCTTCTCACCAAGAGGGCTCAACTGGGCTTTATAAATAAGAGCAGAAAGGTCACAACCTGCCTCCATCTGACAGCCCTTACACCTACTTTGATAGGACTGGGTAAAATAAAGCTGACCTGCTGGTTTTCATCAGAGAGAAAGGAGGCCATCCATTCTGATGCTTACAAGCATCATCTCAAGATCTGTTGTATAGATTGTATTTCTAACAGTCATTAAATCCCTTTTGTCATTACATTAAAATAAACCCTGACAGGAACAAGTAAATAAAAATATGTGGGAAAGAAATATTACATTGAGTTTAAATTATTTTATAATTTTAAGAAGCCTTCTTTCACTACAATCGATATGAGGTTTAAGTTGAGTCCCACAGTGCCCGTTTCAATCTCAATCTCAAGCTTCGTGTTTTGTTCCTGAATGATTCAGCGTTTCTGAACAAAATAAGTTGAGTAAATAATTCAACGACTCATTTAAAATAACACTTACAGATGAATGAGTTAATGATTCACCAATAAAGACAGTCTCTTGGTGCCAGTTACTGGTGGAACTATGTAACCTAAAGAGTCACTAAAAATCCCCACCAATAATTCCAGTAAAACATGTAAACACTACCAAGCGAAGTGATTAAACGGTAAAGTCCCAATGCTGTTAGGGACCATTGACACAAAACACATTTTTGTGTTTAAAAATGCCAGATGCATGGCAGTGGAATAAAATCACAATATATAGAGCTGTGTTTTTTTAAGTTCTTTTAATGTGAGCACCACATTTTTTGACCGTGGTGTCATGAGCAAGACGATGCAAAGGATGCAAGACATGAGTACAACAATCTAAAAAATCTACTGATAGAACAGCAATGGCAACTGGAAGTAAACTGTTAAAAGTGAAGTGAAGTGACGTGGCCAAGAATGGTGACCCATACTCGGAATTAGTGCTCTGCATTTATCCCATCCAAAGTGCACACACACAGCAGTGAACACACACACACACCGTGAACACACACCCAGAGCAGTGGGTAGCCATTTTTTTTGCTGCGGCGCCCGGGGAGCAGTTGGGGGTTCGGTGCCTTGCTCAAGGGCACCTCAGTCGGGAGAGAGCGCTGTACATTCACTCCCCCCACCTACAATCCCTGCCGGTACGAGACTCGAACCCCGCAACCTTTGGATTACAAGTCTGACTCTCTAACCATTAGGCCACGATTCCCCTTAAAGGGATAGTTCACACAAAAATGAAAATTCTGTCATCGTTTACTCACCCACATGTTGTTCCAAGCGTCTATGAATTTCTTTATTCTGCTGAACACAAATAATATTTTGAAGAATGTGGTTAACCAAACAGTTTTGTACCCCATTGACTTCCATAGTATATTTTTCCATTCTGTTGAAGTCAGGAGGGACCAGCAACTGTTTGGTGACCAACATTCTTCAAAGTATTTTATGTTCAGCTGAAGAAAGAAAAACTCATACAGGTTTATAGCAACTTGAGCAACTTAAAACATTGTTACCTCATTTGTATCCTAAATGAACTATTCCCCCATAGACTGTTACAGTACAATGTCACACCTTCCGTTAGCAGCTGTTAGTCCCTATTATATCAGCACTCTTAAGAATGCTGCTTGATTGTTTGTATCTGGTTGCTGAATTAGCCAATCAGAATCAAGTATTCCAGAGAGCCCTATAGCCTAATAAGCACATTCAGCATATCAAAAGTCATTAAATGCATTTAATTCCTGAGATTGGAAGTTTGATTATTTCCATTCACATTCCAATTTTATTAAACAAACAAAAATATATTGTATGTATTTGGACACATAGGCCAGTGGTGACCTAAATGAAGATTGAATAAATCGTCTCAGTGCAGGTGCACAGAATAGAATCACTAAATTTAATTTCAGTAATAAAGGAGCATGCGCTGGACATTTTTACACATAAACATCAAGGGCAGAGAGAAAACCATTAGAATTGAGAGTGTGTATATGTGTTCACCAACGTTTTTATATTTTGTTTAGAGTTTTTTCATGTCAATTATGTTTTTTATTTTTTCAGTGCTTTTTATCTTTTAGCAGATTGTAAGTGTCAAGGGGACAAGAGAGTTTGAGTGGTAGACTGGTAGATCTATTATGCCAAGATTGATTCCCAGGGATCACATATACAAACATGAATGATAAATATATCTCGAATGTATTGTAAGTTATAATTCTTTAAAATGCTGCCTCCATAGGTTTTGAAACAGAGTATATATCTGTCCGTGAGCTTAACCTCAGTCACCATCGCGTGACTCCTTCAGCCCGAGCGTGGGGCTGCCTTTATGTAAATCACTCTATGATTTATCAAAGTGGAGCGATAGAAATCACCAGGCAGGAATGTAAATTGGAAGCAGATCAGAGAGTCAGGGCAGGCTGAGCAGATGTTATAGGTACAATATAATCTACATCACTCACACACACTCCACAGCTCTGAGATACATATGTATGATTCGGTGTTATTGCACATAACAGACAAATCTTAAACAGAACATCGTTGAGGCCTCCTACCCATTGCTTTTTAAACATTTTATTGGCCTGTAGAATGTGTGGGAGTGTATGGGAGTATTTATAGTGGCATAAAATGATTGAGTTTTGAATAAACCTAAAATGAAGTAAGGAAGTCAAAGTAGTGTACAAGGCACGTGTACTTCCAAACAAAAGCCATATTATGACACTTTTGTTATGGTTGATGATTTGACATTGATGTTGAGACTTTTGAGCACTAATGATAAAAAAAAACACACAGAAGCCAAAAAAAGACAAAGGATTAACGCTATTTTGTAGTCAATCTCATCAATGTGAAAAAAAAGACTCACCAGCTGGTGCATTCATGGGGGATCTCTATAGGTGAAGGTGATTATTTCCGCAAAACAAGAGATTTTTAAAAATAGAAAGACGGTCTATATTTTAAATACAGATCTCAGGGTCCTGACTATTGCCTCCTAAAATGAACATTTAGGAGCTAAAACTACCTTTTAGTTGACTAATTATAGAATCACTCTCTTTATGATAAACAATAAACAAAAAGTTTATCATATATCACGTTTTCATTAGAACAACCAGTCAGACAGATGTAAGTTTCACAAGCATACACATACAAAGGTTGAGGCCTAGGTCCAATTAAAAAAAAAGATTCATAGTTTAGTAAGTGGATCAGTTGCAATCTAAGAAATGGTTAAGAATGAAGTTGGGGTCTGATTCGAATGGCACAAGTACAAGATTGTTTGGTGAATCTTTTTAACATTTTGAACCTGATATAGTAATTTTATGACTATACCAGATAAAAAAATTATATATTTAAATGCTCATTGTAAAGTGGGGTTCTGTGGGTTTGTTTCTTGTTCATTGTTTTCATGTCTTTTATTTTGTAGTTTGGCCACAGTCATGTTCTGTCATGTGATTCCCTTGTCTGTGTGTTATGTTCTGATTGGTTCCTTGGTTCATGTGTCATGTTCTCATTGGTTGGTTCTTGTCATGTGATCCTCATTGTTTGATATAAATAGCCCTCATGTTGCCTTTGTACTTTGTATAGCTTTGATGTTGTAACTCTGCTGTTGGTGAGTCTGTTCATGCCAAGTCAAGTCTGTTCGATTCAAGTCTGTTATTACCAAGTCAAGTCTGTTCCTGTCAAGTCTTTTGGATTATGTTTTGTCTTTATATAAATAAACTGCACTTGGGTTCTCACTTCAACTCGCCTTCAGTGGAATAATCGTTACACTCATTTGCAAGCATAAAGCTTTCCCAGTTGTTTAAAGATTTTATTGATTGATTGATTGATTGATTAATTGACACATTTGCTAACATTTTAGTCATAGTCTGGAGCCCTGCATTTTTATTTTCTTTCGCTTTTTGCAAAAATTCAACATGAGAACTATGGAAGCTTGTTTATGCAACAGGATAAAAAAATAGTTAATTGCAATTTTTATCTCACAATTCTGAGTTTACATCTCTTAATTCTGACTTTTTCAGAATTGCGAGATAAAAACTAAGAAATGTGAGTCATAATCATCTTCTTCTTTTTTTTTTATTCCGTGGTGGAAAAAAAGAATTAGAATTGTGATATGCAAACTCAGAATTTCAAAAGTCAAACTTGCGAGCTCAGATTTCTAAGGAAAGAATTCAGAATTGCGTAAACCCACATTTACGAGTTTATAACTTGCACATTGTGAGACAAGCGCAATTATGAGGAAAACATCAGAATTTTGAGATAAAAAGTCACAATTAGCAAAAAAAAGTCACAATTACCTTATTCAAAATTTCAATGTATTTAAAAAGTGTTCTATACTGTTGTATGTTTTAAAGTTTATTTATTTATTACTTTCATTTATTTATTCATTTTTAGCAGTGTTGATAATAGTAAAAGTAAATCGGAAGCATCTAAGAATCTGGAGCTCTGCATTTTCCCGCCCACGTTTTCTTATGTATTCACTTTAAACAAATGTAGGCTACCATATCTACACGGAAATGCAATAAAACCCCACTGCCCTGCTATCAAGCCCTCAGAAACAGGCTACAAGCGAAAGATGGTAAATGAGTGTAAGGAAGGACGTATTAGGGCAACAGCTTGATCTATGACTCTATCCCTGCCTTATCACTGAAGGTATATTCTCTCATTGCATGTAAGTTGGTATGAAGGCAGGGAAGCAGTGATTCGGTCAGAGGAGATATGGAGAGAGGAAGTGTTGCCAAAAGAAGTGATTTTCTCCTGGAGATCCCTGCGTTCGATTAGCCGAGTCATTTAAACCATATCTTCAGATCTTCCCTCAAGGACAAGCCAACACTCTGGGGAGCTGAAATGTGCATGCATTTCTGTCGCACATCGAACAAGCCCGACTGAGTCATAATATTTGCCAAGGACGATAAGAGGGTCTAGATAAAATTCTTACAAATAATTTCCTCCATATTTGTACAAAGGGCATCGGCTGGTTTTAATTGCTGCAATATAATGTCCAAGCGAGCACATCAGGAAAGAATGCTGGCCGCTTGCGTAGTGAATTCGTTGAGCTAGCATGAGTTCATGAAAAGCTTCTGAGAGTGCTCTGTAATTTCTCTTGAAATTTAGATGGAGAGGTAGTGTTTAGAATAAACAGGAAATATTTCATTCAGAACTACAAAACTATATGGAAGCCCATTTACATCTTTGAGTAAATAAATAATTGAGACTTTGGATTTCACAATTGTGTCTGTATTCCTTAGAGTTTAGAATTTTTTACTTTTTATGTATACAATATATACAGTATAATTTGTAACACCACTCAAATTTTGGGGTAAAAAGTTTTTTTTTTAAGATTATTTTTATACCATTATATATATATATTTTTTTTAATTGTATTATACATTTTATTCATTTTAATAATAAAAATGCTGTTCTTTCGAATTTTTCACTCATCATAATATATACAGTATATACACACACACACACACACACACACACACATATGAAGTGAGTTTAACACATGTAGGCTACCTTATCTACACTGAAAAGCAATAAAAGCCCACGACCTTGCTATCAAGCCCTCAGAAATAGGCTACAAGCGAAAGATGGTAAATGAGTGTAAGGAAGGATGTATTAGGGCAACAGCTTGATCTATGACTCTATCCCTGCCTTATCACAGAAGGTATATTCTCTCATTGCATGTAAGTTGGTATGAAGGCAGGGAAGCAGTGATTCGGTCAGAGGAGATATGGAGAGAGGAAGTGTTGCCAAAAGAAGTGATTTTCTCCTGGAGATCCCTGCGTTCGATTAGCCGAGTCATTTAAACCATATCTTCAGATCTTCCCTCAAGGACAAGCCAACACTCTGGGGAGCTGAAATGTGCATGCATTTCTGTCGCACATCGAACAAGCCCGACTGAGTCATAATATTTGCCAAGGACGATAAGAGGGTCTAGATAAAATTCTTACAAATAATTTCCTCCATATTTGTACAAAGGGCATCGGCTGGTTTTAATTGCTGCAATATAATGTCCAAGCGAGCACATCAGGAAAGAATGCTGGCCGCTTGCGTAGTGAATTCGTTGAGCTAGCATGAGTTCATGAAAAGCTTCTGAGAGTGCTCTGTAATTTCTCTTGAAATTTAGATGGAGAGGTAGTGTTTAGAATAAACAGGAAATATTTCATTCAGAACTACAAAACTATATGGAAGCCCATTTACATCTTTGAGTAAATAAATAATTGAGACTTTGGATTTCACAATTGTGTCTGTATTCCTTAGAGTTTAGAATTTTTTACTTTTTATGTATACAATATATACAGTATAATTTGTAACACCACTCAAATTTTGGGGTAAAAAGTTTTTTTTTTAAGATTATTTTTATACCATTATATATATATATTTTTTTTAATTGTATTATACATTTTATTCATTTTAATAATAAAAATGCTGTTCTTTCGAATTTTTCACTCATCATAATATATACAGTATATACACACACACACACACACACACACACATATGAAGCAGCATAGCTGATGTCCACATTTATAATAAGAAATGTTTTCGAAAATTCAGCTTTGCCATCACAGGAATTAATTACATTTTAAAACAGAAAACTGTTATTTTGAATTGCAAAAATATTTGACAATATTACTGTATTTTTGATCAGATAAAGGCAGCCTTGGTGAGCACAACAGACATTTAAAAATCCTACAAACCACAAACGTATGATTGGTATTGCATCTCAAAATTATGATTTTATTTTTTCACAACTGTGACTTTTTAAACATTTTTTCCCACACAATTTTCGATTTATATCTTGCACTCCAAGAGATTTCTGTAAAAAAAATTGGGCTCAATGTACAGCTAATATGAAGGAATTTTTGTATTGGCTTTTTCCATACTGATTTTTTTTCCCCGTTGTTTTACCCATATTTTGAATCATTGTGTTGCGTTTTAAGGTTAAAGAAAATGTCTGTAAACTTAACTTAAACTTCCTGGCAGAAAAAAAAAGTACCTTTTATGTTTTTCTACAGATTTTTGCTTACAGTGCACCATGTAACTTTATATCACAAAATTATGACTATGTCTTATTTTTAATTTAATCTCAATTGAATTTTCATCAAAAGACAGGGGAGGTTTTCTTTTGAATAGAAAAACCTGCTGAAAAATTTGATTTGGTGACACCAGCAGCGCCAAAAAATTGTCCACTTTACATTTAACTCTCGTCTTGACGTGTGCAGTCACCCATTACTGACAACAGTACAGCAGCTGTACCTCATGCAGTTAACCTCCGTGACCGAGAGGGTGCAGATGGCACTGCCTGTTGACAGTTGCGCATCAATATTCTCTCCTAGTTTTGATTAACTCCTCTTTCCCTGTCTACATGTGTTCAGAAATGTCAACAAATGTCAACAAATGTCAAGGAAATGCCAAGGGCTGGTTTTGCCAGGCCACACTTCTGGTCGAGCACTGGCCTGTTCTCATCATTCCCAGTTTTTCGAAGTGTCCTGGGACCTTCAACAGCCCTGAGGATGACAGTATCAGACTCAGCTCATCTGAGGTATCAGAATCTCTCTATATGTTGAATAAAGGCATCCTGAATGCAAAGGCCTCTTGTTAACCTCATCGAATCAATACAAAAGTGATACATGACATGCTTCATGGCACATATATAACTAGTCAAGAGTTTTTAAAACAAGATCAAACTCACATGACCTATATTGAAATAAGCTGATGTAAGCGAGGAACAATCACCCCAGTGAACAGTTCTGGAGAAAATGAGCTGGAGCGTTTGTTAAATATGACATACTGTATATATGAGTAAGTAAGAAACGGGGTCACGCTCAACATGTGCCTTGTGGTCATTTGTATCATTAGGGTAGAATATGTAAGAGGAGGGCAGTGACACTGCATATGAAAAGCACAATTGATTTTCCTGCCGCCTCTGTCTGCCTCAGGTAACTAGGCTAACATGATGAACTAGTCTCTCTATTTACCCACTAGCCTCCATTGCTCTAGTTAGCTTGAATCCCATATGCAAGAACATTCTGGTCAAACCCAATAAATCTTACAAGTGCGAGAGATGACAGTTCCTGGCTGTATCTGTGGATAATTTAATCTGGAGGTTTGCTTACTGAACTTATCCTCTGTAAAGTATAATTCACTAATATATGTAATAGATAAATATAATTTTTTTTAATGAACTTAAAATAATTAGAAACATTTTGATCATAAATGTATAACACTGTGTCTATTACTGAATGATAACTGTCTGACTGTATTCAGTGATCTTATTAATCTTACAAAGGGGTAAAAAAAATTAAAAACATACTCACGTGGCTAATTTAAAAACTGCAGACCTAGATTAAACAGATCCAACAACAACACTGGGCCCATGGGAACGTCACTGATACTACCCTGTGGACACATTTGCATATGGAAAGGACGACAGATACTGTCAGATGTTACAAAACCCAGAAATACTATAATTTCATTTAATTTTTCATTCGTTAAGTGATATTCTCATCAAGATTGGTACAAGATTATTCTTCCATAACTTTTATATTTTGTTGCTGATATTTCAAGATGAACACTTACTGGACTGAAGCAACTTAGGTTTACTTGATTATCCATACAGCATTTTTTTATTTTCTTTTTTTTAGAAACTTCATGTTAAAATGTATCAAATACAATACATCAGGCTTTTGATAAATGTATATGTGTTCATCTCTCAATCATCATAGCATTACATTACGTTTTCTCCCCTCCACACAGTAAAAACCACAGAGCTTTGATCATACATCTAAGCATTTAAATATAAGTCATATTATTAGGAGCTACAGAGAGTGACAACTGATATTTATATGCATTTTATTTTAGTATAGCTACTACTATGCTATACTTTTGTATGCTTTCATAAACATCTCATTTATTTCAATTACAATCTATCAAAATGTCATCTTACTTTTTAATGATATAAATACCAGCAAACTGCACCAAATTGTGTATATTTGTTCAGTTTTTTTCCTCCTTGAGTGTGAGCTCCATATTCTCCTATATCATATAAGCATGATGTATCATATTGTGTATATGAAACTCAATAAAAAAATATTTTTTTGTCTATAAGTTCAATAAACTGATAAACTGTTCCATTTCAAAACATTGTATTTTCTCAGGCTTTCAAAGAGCACACAACTGCACTATAATAATAAGATAATAAGAAATTTTTGAGCACCAAATCAGCATATTAGAATGATTTCTGAATGAGACTGAATACTGGAGTAATGGCTGCTGAAAATTCAGCTTTGCCAACACAGAATTACATTTTAAATATATTTAAACAGAATTGTAATAATATTTCACACTATTAGTGTTTTTATTAACATTAAAAAAAAAAATCTTAAAGATTTTAAAACGTTATATTAATGAGATAGTTCACCCAAAAATGGAAGTTCTGTCATTAATTATTCACCCTCATGTTGTTCCAAACCTGTAAGACCTTTGTTCATCTTCGGAACACAAATTAAGATATTTTTTTAAGAACGAGAAGACTTTTGTGCACAAAGAAAATGAAAAGAATGACTTTATTCAACAATTTCTTGGTACTGTCATGAACGCGCATCGAAGAATGACAAGGAAGAGAAGAAATTGTTGAATAAAGCCATTATTTTTGTTTTCTTGGAGCACAAAAGGTATTCTCGTAGCTTCATAAAATAGCGGTTGAACCACTGATGTCACATGGACTATTTTAACAATGTCCTTAGTACCTTTCTGGGCCTTGAACTCTCGGGTTTCATCAAAAATATCTTAATTTGTGTTCCGAAGATGTACAAAGGTCTTACGGATTTAAAATGACATGAGGGTGAGTAATTAATGACAGAATTATCATGTTTAGGTCAACTATCCATTTTATATTTCATTGGTATGGCTGGCACCCATACAATAGAAGCCAAGCAGAAAATAAAGTGATGCAACACGTTTGGTCTCTTATTTTCTTGTACCCCGCAGGACTGAATTCTGGGATGGCGTCAACTTGTAGGACTGGATCTTCCTGATCAAGAATACGGACATGTAATAGCCGGAACCGATCAGAAACAGAGCCAGGAACAGGGGACAGAGAGAGCTTTGGCTGCATTTGATTTATGCAATGGTTTGAAAGAATGGACAGGAAACAGAAGCGGCCTCTAAACGCTGAAGGGATGCGGCGCGACAATAGGCATCTTCTGGCATGAGCTCACTGACCTCACTTGACCACATCAGCTCCTTTGCGTCTTCCTGTATATCATTACCCAATTGCGACGCAACAAAAATGACAGACCTCTCCTTCCCCGCCTGCCGCTCTCTGTGTGTACACTATGAAATGTCACATCTATCGCCGACCACCGTGGCGCACTGGAGTGAATTTACTGCCTCAACACGGTCCCTTGTGTTTGTGTTCTTCCTCTCTTCCCTGACCTTCTTTACTGATGAATATGTATGGCCAGGTCCGTTCCTCAACAACAGCTCGTGCGCCGGGCATTGGGGCAACGGAGAATACTAAAATCAGATCAATCACCGGCAGTGTCAGTGCAAACCCACCACACACTCCATCTACTCGGTATAGCTGGAAACGAAAGTACATTACATGCTGAAGAATTAGGCTACCAACCAGCTGATGACACACGGAGTCACATTGTTGCCTCTATACGGTAACAATTTTGCAATTGGATGACACGCGCTGCTGGTCAGGGAGTGTGTACTGTATGTGAGCATGTGGCAGAAGGATGGCTAATTGTCTCTTCTGGGAAGAGCAGACCAGGGCAGAAATGCTCCACTGTGAAGACGGGCCAGCTAACTTTGATGCACTTGCAAAAAGGACCTAGAAACTGAAAGAGAAAACAACCAATCAGTCAGCAAGGGGGAAAAAATTGAAAATGTTGTTGGACAAGACAATTATATTATCTTTAGTAAAGGTGTGACGAGTGGGGCGGGGCCGAGAGCCGTGGGAACGGAGCGAGGCCGGTGGAGTAATTGCTAATGCCCAACACCTGCGCCACTCACCGGTCTCGAGTCCCACGGAGGAGCTCCGGAAGGATAAAAGGAGGGACAATAGTGTTGGAGGAGGGAGGACCAGGCCTGGACTTTATTTTGTGTTTTGTGTGCGGCAGTCATCCGCGAGGGGCTGCCGCTTTACTTTCGTTTTGTGTTTGTTTATTTTATTAAATTGTTTAAATGGCCGCCGGTTCCCGTCTCCTTCTTCCCGAACTACGAACTTTGTTACAAAAGGTAAAATGTGTTTTCTGTGCACTAAAGCGATTGCAAAAACAATAACTTTTAAAAGAGATTCCCAAACAATCAACCTGTCTTCTATTTTTCAGAAATCATCATGCACAGTGTTATTATCAGTAGTGAAAACTAAAACAATAACTAAATGAAAACTGTGGAACTAAACAAGTAAAAACATAGCTGCAAAAAACTGAAACTAAAATGACTCCAAAACCAACTGAAATGTAATAAAATATCCACCCACTGATTTTTTTATTTTTTTATTTTTGGTTATGTGGTATATTAGAAAATGTTACACTTTTATAACCTGCCTGCATTAAATTAAAATGCGACTAGATACCAATAACACTACACTGAGAAATGTAAAAAATTTGTAAATGATACCTGCTTGAAAATTAATTTTGGTAGCCCTAAAATACCCAAACTAAAATAAAAACTCATTCAACTGTGCCGCAAAAAAAAAAAAAAGAATACAGATAAATTATATTTACAACAAACCAAGAAAAATGATACAAATAAATCATAAATGATACTTAAAGGCACAATATGTAAGATTTTTTTTTTTTAAATATCCAAAAACCACTAGAACAGTGTTATATATTTTGCGGACTTGTGTATTTACATTATCCCAAATGTTTCGAAGAACGTTTAAATCCAGAGAAATAAGCCATTTTAACTAGTGACACGGAGCGTGTCCATAGTGTCATTGTGTCGCCTGCCAAAGACATCATAACCCTTCGATTTCCGGTTTTGTTTTGTAGAAAACATGGAAACACCAAAGAC
This sequence comes from Sinocyclocheilus anshuiensis, assembly GCF_001515605.1. Taxonomy (NCBI): domain Eukaryota; kingdom Metazoa; phylum Chordata; class Actinopteri; order Cypriniformes; family Cyprinidae; genus Sinocyclocheilus; species Sinocyclocheilus anshuiensis. The sequence goes on from NW_015554095.1 coordinate 270,208, forward strand.
GCTTTAATATGTTGTGCGTTTTAATAGACCGGTGACGACCGCACAGAGTAGCATTATAACAGAACTTTCAAATGTATCTAGTATGATAAAACAGCGCTGCTTACTTCCGCTGCTTTCCGGAGGGAGCGGAAGCGGTCAACTGTGGCATAATAAAAGCTCCGCTGCTTTCGAGCCGTGTGTCGCGCTCGTTCAGCGGCCTCGTTTCGCTTCGATGGCTTTCAGCCTCACCCTGCTTCATTCTACTACGTTAATAAATCATTAGCTCATCCATGATCATGATTTCTGCCCGAGTCCCGTCGGATTGCATCGGCTGTGGGGATGAAGATGACAACTCCCATGATTCCACACTCAGTCACGGCGTCATCAAACTACGCCTTTGTCTATTTGTTTATTTTGAATACGTGCCCTCTAGCGGCGAAAATTACTTATTGTGCCTTTAAATGATAATAGTTTTTAAATGCTACCACTTTAACTTTTGGCAGCTCTAAAATGCCAAAACTAAAATAAAAACAAATTTTTTTGTTTTATTTATTTATTTATTGGTAAGTTGAAAGTTGTAAATAAAAGTTTATTGGAGTATGTTTAACAAGTGTAACAAGTCTTTACACTTCAAAATGTCATGTTTAATTCAGTTTGTCACTTGCCATTTCTTTGTAATTTGTGAAATTTACTAGCAATTTCTGAGTGAAAATTGTTTCTGCACCAACTATTTTTGTGTGTGAAACCTAAAAACTCTAGAAAAAATATATACTAAACAAAGTGATATGATGAAATTAAAACTTAAAATACAATAAAAAATACAAAATACAAAATACAAAAGTTTAATAAATGCTAGTCCTGCCCCAAACTCAAAGCATTACTTGAGCAGAAATGATTTGAGCCAGCAAATGGCTCACTTAGTTATGAACTACTTATTGTCTCTGCACAGGATAGGAATAATATTTTTTAGCATAGAAAAAAGTTTTCAGGCTGAACTACTGAAATCTTAAAATCAGCATTAGAAATAATGTGACATAAATGTTGAAAACATGTTACTCTTCAACAAGTGCTAAATTACTATTGGTCTTGCAATCTTTTGTGAGTTTTTGTCCACAATCACTTTATGATGTTGCGGTCATACAATGTAAGTATTGGGAACGGTTGTTTGTGTGCATGTGGAGTTGCAATCAGCGGCGATGAGGTCCATAATCAATCAGCTGTGAGCAGCTGGTTCCTCTCTCTGGGGCAGGTATCCTACCAGCCATCAGCCAATAAGCCAAGGACTCACACAGAGCAGAATCAATACACACACTCATACACTCAGCAGCTGAAGAGCCATTCTCCCCAGTCTGCTCTGACGAGGACTCCGAGCCACTGGAAGCTGCTTAAAGATGCCTACTTTTAAAAGATGGGACTGCTGGAAACAGATGGACAGGCTGCTAAAGAGAGCTCATTAAAGTCAAGTAATGGTTGTCAATAAAAGCATTTGAGATGTGCAATTTGTTCTTCGCACAATGTTGTTAGCAGCGTACAGCAAATTCAAGAAAAAGGTCATTTTCAGTCATTGTTTATTTCTTTTTCATGCCAGACTTGAATCTATGGTTTGAGCAGTGTTATTAATTAAACCTAAATTAATTATAAATTATATACAGTCATGGCCAAACGTTTTGGCAGTGACATAAATTTTGTGTTTTGCAAAGTTTGCTGCTTCAGTATTTGTAGATTATTTTTCCACATGTTTCTATGGTATACTGAAAAACAATGATAAGCATATCAGAAGTTTTAAAGGCTTTTATTGGCAAAAAAATATGAGTCAGTATTTACAGTGTTGACCCTTGTTCTTCATAACCCCAGCAATTCGCTCTGGCATGCTGGATATTAGCTTTTGGGCCAAATCCTGACTGATGGGCGATCCATTCTTGCCTAATTAGTTCTCAGAGTTGATCACAATTTGTGGGCTTCTGCTTGTCCACTCGCCTTTTGAGGACTGACCACAGGTTCTCTGTGGGATTGAGATCCGGGGAGTTGCCTGGCCACGGATCCAAAATTTCGATGTAATGATCTTCGAGCCACTTCTTTATCATTCTTGCATTGTGACATGGTGCTCCATCATGCTGGATCAAATTGCTCATGGATCGTTGGAAGAAGTCGCTCTTGCAGGACGTTTTGCTACCATTCTTTATTCCTGGCAGTGTTTTTGGGCAGAATTATGAGAGAGCCCACTCCCTTGGTTGAAAAGCAACCCCACACATGGATGGTCTCAGGATGCTTCACTGTTGGCACACAATATTCTTTGTAGCAATTTCCTTGCATGTGAGGTCATTTTGATGCAAAGCGATGATGGCTGCACGTGTTTCTTTGGAGGTGCCCATTGCTAACAAGAACACAATGATTGGAAGCGCTTCTTCCCTCCTTTTATAGCAATCAGTCTGCTCTTACAGTCTAATTAGTATGATAGTGATTAACCTGACTAGTACTCACTCAAACTTTCACATGTGCTCCTGATATGATTAGTCAATTAATGTTAGCTGGTCATTTTGTGTCAGGATAGGCCAATGAAGCTTTTAGCAATTATTTAAAATGCATCTGATCACTCTACCCAATAATCTAGAAACAATGTGAATGAACACCACAACAGCTTAAGCAGCAAACTTTGCAAAACACAAAATTTATGTCACTGCCAAAACTTTTGGCCATGACTGTATATGATTAAAATGGCTTCTGGTAATTAAAATAAAGCTGAAACAAAATTACTTTTAAATAAAACCCAACTCAAACCTAACTTGGCAGCTAACTGAAATAAGTTTAATCTAAAGGATTAAAATGACTAAAACGGAAAAGAAAAATAAATACATCTATATAAAATATTAACAAAACAAACAAACTGACAAAAACATATAACTAAATTACTAAAATTACCTAATATTAAAAATGACTGAAAACTGAAAATTTCAAAATAAAAGCAAATTGAAAATATTACTAAATACTATAATAGTATATGAATAAAATAATGCTAAAATAACACAGGGTTTGAGTTCATTTAAATCTATGGTTTAAATTTTGCACTTGAATCTGTGGTTTTAAATCTTGTGTTTGTTCATTAGGTTTGATTATTTTATTCATTTATCATTTATTATATTCACTATATATTCTTATAATTAAAAAAAAATACACAATGCAGATAGATAGATAGATAGATTATAGAAAAATCTTTATAAAAAATACTATCAATATTTAAATCTATATTTGAACATCTTCCAATTACAACTCTAACTCCTCTCAGTTTATTCAATGAATAATAATTAAAGTAATAATATTTGATATTCTATTTCATACTATAATTTCATACTTTGTAATTCTAGTAGGTTCAGTCTACAAGGCTGGCTCATGGACTGTGGGCACGGTGAGCCTCCTGTGGCCTTATTACTCAGCTATCTTGCGAAGATAAGGAGGGTTTGGAGATGCTCACAAATCTCATGCAGTAATGATCTCCAAAGGGACTTTGCTCTTAGAGTCCCAGCCCTTGAGCTACAAGGCAGCTATTCTTTCAAAACGGACTTAAACTAGAGAGATCTGTACATGGATGAGGCCCCCTTCTAATGTGACAGGAACGGAGGTTCTTGCAACAGGTAGTCTGTCACCGAATACCTGTAAACAAAATAGTAATTGCTGGAGGGACCGCAGACACAACAAAAGATGTCCTACCATGATGTTACCAAACTGAGGTTCCATAGGTCCCTGAACAAGCAGATACTGAGCTTCCAAAGAGCTCTTCATCACCCTGAGCTGGTTGAAGGAATGAGAAGACATGGTAAGACAGACGAAAGCATGGTTGTACAAACTCCTGACAAGTCACAAAGACAGGACTCGACATAACTGGAGCAGAGCCCCCCTCTTCACCTTCCTCCTCCGCAAAAAGATCTGCACTCGTCTGCACACAAACACTGGGAAACGTGGCTCCGGCCAAATCTACACGAGGAGAACAGGCAGCCAAAATCAGCATGTATTGACAGTAGATATGTCTGCATTCGCCTGCTTAGCACGGCCAGGGCAGATTTTCTCCCTTTTTCTCACACAAGAGATTGGATTGTGGTGAGTTTTTTCCTTTGTTGTCTTTTTCCTAGCATTGGGCTCTAATAGTAATGGCCGTGTCACAGCTATTCACCATCTGTACAATGCAGTGCTCATACAGACAACACAGGAAAGATTCGGCACACTCAAACCTGAGGATTTTTTTTTACAATGGACTGGTACTGTAGCTCTGCAGATGGGTTAATTTTGTCTTTCTGTGTCACCCACGGCTGGTAAAGTCGCGGGGGCGGAAGAGGAAGGGAGCTGTCACGTTGAAACAGACGCATCCCTCAGCAGCTCTCAAGAAATCCAACCAACTTATATAGTGGTGTTCCCTCTCCACATATCTGAACGTCCTTATAATTAGACACATTTGCTCAGCACGACTGCATTGCCACATTTTTTTATCTTTTTTTTCTTTGGCACTTTTGCATTAGATGTTTACACTGCACTGATCCCTGTAAGTCTGCCAGTGTTGTACAAGTTCCTGTCATGCCGCAGAGATTGCCCATTGCCTGAGAACGTGGACATTTTTTATAGTTATACTTTTTTTTTTTTTTTACTATTTGGTACCTGATTAGAAATTATAGATTCACTTTAAAGTGTATTTAGTCTTAATCATAAAAATGGCGTTTCAATTACATATTGCATACTAATACCAAAGCTAAAATTTAAACATTTTCCTGACCTTATTGAATATGCATTTGTACGAGTTTCCCTTTCAGACACAAAATTTATGGGAGGAAAGTATTAAAATGAATCACGCAACGCGATTTACTAACATTTGCACTCATCAAATTACTGGTATTTGCGCCATTATTTAACGCCCCAAAAAAGCACGTCTTAAACTATTTTGCGCCTGTGTCATAAGTAGATCCCCTGCACCTGATGAGCATTGGCTCTGCTTATTTGCAACTATGCTAATTTGCGCTGCGCTTGGTATATTGTGTTGGCCAATATGTAAATGAGATGTTGCATCTGTGTTCTTTAATTTGCGCGTTGTCAGTAAATCACCCGCAGAAATTTCCACGCCCATCGGCACTGTTTTGGAATTGCGCTCTGGTGCTAATTTGCCCTGTTTAGTGAATCTGGCCCTCAAAGTCCCCATGAAATCAAAATTGAAGTTTTTTGGCTTTTAGTAAGAATATGTTAGCCTTAACGTTATCTAAAAGCTAGTGTGCTTCAAAAAAAAAAAAATCGCATTTACAAGATATAAGCATTCAAAACTTGCAGTCTCTCACTTCTGCAAATATGGATCAATGACTTTGATGACATCACCCTGCACTTCAGCTTTTCATCAAACTTTCGGTCCAATCAAATGCTCTCTAGAATCCGAAGCATCCCACCCCCCTACACTATAAATAGACGCTGCTGAAATTGGTCACTTGTTCACAGAATTTGTATTTTCTGTATGGTGAATGGCATGTAGAACACTATATAGGGGATAGGGAACAATTCAGACTTCAGACAGTGTAAATATGCTTTCCATTGGGCCAAAAGAAGTCTGGTTTCGCGCTGTGTCACACTAACCACCGCACCACACACACAGCCTGCTCTGGTCCAGAGACATGAAACCACGGAGCGGATCATATGCGCGAGTCAGCGCAAACCACGAAATGTATCGGACCCATTTGAATTCTACACAGAATGCTATATTTTATAGCAATATGGATGAGATTTTGGCTATCATACCCTGTCAAATGTGGCTTTACCGAGCTCTAGCCCAAGCTATGATATAAACGAACACTATTGGCTATTTAAAAAGGGGGCTGCTTGATTTGTCCCACCCTGTCTTCCTGTTTCAGTTACAATGACGTCAACACATAGAATAATGCTGCGTCTTTCAAAGCACTTCAGTGGGCCTTTAATAAATTCTTAAAAGTTTCTATTTAAAATAAATAGAAATAAGGCGCAGTGCATCCGGGTTCTACGTCAGAATGCCAGCTCCTGCATCAGCAGCATCACACACATGCATCATGTACTCTCATGAATGCACATCGAAGGCTGACACACAAGAGAACAATTGGTGAATAAAGTTATTTTTTTTCTTTGCGCACACAAAAAAAGTATACTCTTAGAAATTGGAGAGTATATAATAAAATTAAGGTTGAACCACTGATGTCACATGGACTATTTTAACAATGTCCTTGCTACCTTTCTGGGCCTTGGACGTGTCAGTTATGTTGCTGTATATGAAGGGTCAGAAAGCTCTCGGATTTCATCAAAAAATATCTTAATTTGTGTTCCGAAGATAAACAAAGGTCTTACGGGTTTGGAACGACATGAGGGTGAGTAATTAATGACAGAATTTTCATTTTTGGGTGAACTATCCCTTTAAAATAGAAAACTGTTATTTTACATTTTAGTAATATTTCACAGTAATAAAATGTTTTACTGTATTTGAATCAAATAAATGCAGCCTTGGTAATAGTCTCTCATAAAAGACTACTTTTAAAAACATTAAAAAAATGTTGGACCCTAAACGTTTTCAATGGTATAGTATGTACCTAATGATTTTTGAATGTTTTGTTTTGGTCAGACTAAATGAAAAACTATGATGCATAATTTTGAGCAGCCTTTAAATTCACATCTGGGCACCATCAATAGAAATCAAACAACGGCGAAGATACACATACATTCATAGAAACAATAGTTTCGAATTTTAGTATGCTTGTCAAATCTGGTGTGTGACCCCCTAAGCAGTATATTAAAGGAATGAACAGATTAAACAGATCCCAAAAGGTTACTCAGTGAGTATTTATTATATTCCACCGAGTCTATTATACATACATTGTATGTGTCATTCCACTCTAAATCTACTGTGTTCATCAGCATGTTGCTTATTCAGGGCTGATCAGCTGTACTGCATAGAAAGGTTGCGGAGAAACACGGTTGATCGTTTAGAAAGCAGGTTGACACAGATCAACCGAGCCCATGAGGCAAACCTATGAAAGGTTTAATCTCAGTGTTCCTCCTCACATTACAATGTCATTGTATTTCCATCTCCCAAGACTACGGTCTTGTATAATAGGTCTAAAATGAGGCAAAACATCACAACTAGGGCAACCCCTAGAGGTTTACCTTGCCACTGTATAATGTCTTCCAGTGCATTTCATTTACGACTGTTTTTTGATGACTGCAGTTTGCTACTTGCATAATAATCTGAGATATCTAGCGGTCCGACTATGGAAAGATCCAACAGTGATGTTTGTGTGGTGTGACGGCAGCTCTCACTCCAGCAGCAGTCTCCTCAATTCCTGCGGGCAGGTGACTGGGAGGGCACAGGCGAAGTTCTCGCATTCGTACGCAGTGGCTTTGCTGTCCTGAGGAACCAGGCTGGAGAGAATAGGCAGCCTCTGATAAAGGAAACCCTCTGTGTTACCATCTGCCAACATCAGGACCTGAAAAAGAGAAAGATAGGGAAAAAAGAGGGGGAAGGGAAGAAAAAAAAATAGTCATAACTGTCATCATGATGACAATTAGGTGAGATGGTGGGAGCAGGAGAGCACAAGTCATATAGCTTTACTCTAATGCAAAATTTATGACCCAAAGGGCTCCATATGCTTTCATGGCTAGTCATAACCCACAATAAAGTACAGGGCAGGGCGATTATGGTGACAGTCTCATCAATGGTTCATTTCTACAGTCTTTGTTTATATCTGGGACCTCTATTCCCTTGGGGGTTACAGCAAGCCATGGGCAAAGTAGCTCGTATGGGATGAGATGACCCTGACCTGTCCTTGGTCACATTCGCACCTTCAACTCATCAACATAAAAAACATTCATACCCCATCAACTACTATCACAATATTACACTGTGTGGTGCAGTCGCTGACCAGGTAATAATCTCAGAAACATCAGCCACCTGAGCACTGTGTGATGAAATTTTATTGCCAAGTTTGAGAATGAAACCTTAATGTTTTAAAATTAAATTTGTTGTGATCTGAAAATTCTGCCAAAATGCTTTGAGAATAAAGTTGTTACAACAGTAAAGATGTGTTTTTTTTTTTAATAGTCAGAATGTTACACAAATAGTTACACTGTTTTGAGAATTAAGTTGAAATGTTACACAAATAATGTTGTAATGTTTTGAAAGTCATTATGTTCAGAGAATTAAGTTGTAAGGTTACGAGAAAAATGTTTTGAGAAATAAGCTTTAGTGTTACAAGAATAAAGATACAATGTTTTGAAATATTCATAAGTCTGAGAATGGCAAAAAAAAAAAAGTTTTAATAATGTTTAGAAAAAGTCAATGTTATGAGAATTAAGTTAATAAAGACAACATTAGGAAATTAGAGGCATGGAAATAAAGTATAAAGAAATATTCTTAGATCATTATAATGGCAAAAATCATAATGATAAACAAGATTGTTAGTAAGGCTTTGAAAAATAAGTTGTAATATTTTTAGAAAACAGTCAATATTCCAAGAATAAAATCATAAAATTAAGACATTAAAGGTGTGTGAATAAAGTTTAAATAATGTTAAGAACAAAGTTTGTTGTAATGTTTAAAAATAAAGTCATAATGAGAATGAAGTTGCAATGTTTTGACAATACAGTCATAATAATGGATGGATGTGAAGGATTTAGGTAAATCATACTTTCTGACAAAACATTTTTGATATTATAATGCTACAAATATATTTTTTTAATTTGGACTTTGTTCTCAAAATATTAAAACTTTGATTTCATAATATTAAAACGCCTGTTACAAGATTATTCTCAAAAAAGTACATGACTGTATTTTTAAAATGTACATTTTTTAAATATTAAATAAAAAGCATTAAAAAGCCATTGTAGCTCTGTGCAATAAAGCTTGCGCCTTAATAATTAAATTCAATTGATCCATGCAGACTGTAGCATCACACCCCTCCCGCTCCTTCACCTCTCTCACAGGGGGGAAAGTCTGAAATAACTCAATCAGGGCCATGTCCAGTCAGGGGGCTGACTGGCACAGCAGCAGGGGAGGACACTGTGGTAGCTACACTATTCTGCCTCCTGTAGCAGAGAAGAAAAAACCTTTAACTGAACAATACCACAGCAGGATGGGAGACAGTGAAGAGAGAAAAGCAAGAGGCTGAGCAGCCCAGTGGCCAAGAGTTACCGAAGGGGAAAGGATGAAAGAGTAAATACTTTTCCTCAGTGAGAAGATTTTACTGCCAAGCCCAAAGCTCAGTGAAATCCAGGAGGAGGGCACGGGAAAGGACTTTGAATGTGACAGAGGTTAAGTCTTAGGACAGCTCTTGAGGCTCAGTTTAGAGCCAGCTTTTTGGAGGGTATTCCAGGAGAGCCAGACATTCTCTCCGCTTTCTGGTTTTGACGCACTCTTGTGTAATTTTTTGACAGGCATGGTTAACAACTCAACTCTGCAAAACCTGTCCCTGGACTTCTAAGCACAATATATTGTTACTGTCTGTTCACGAGGATCTTCTTTTTATTGCATCTCAGGGCCCGAGACAATTCCGCATCATTACTTTCCCGCTAGCAGCCTGGCAAGGCTTTCTGTCATATTTGTCGTGACCTCACGCAGGCTGTCTCCAGACTGACTCAAAGAACTGTGACAGTCCACTGAGGCAACATATAAAAAATGACAAGCAGACAAAACATAAACTGAAAAGATGCATGAGGCCTGGGGTTAAGCAAAGACTGGACTTTCTCACAGTTAATTTGCGAAGTTTGTTGTAATACTGCGGAGTGTTTCAAACCAACCTCAAGAATTCTCAGTTTAAAACTCCCAGCATTTTTGTGCCTATAGCTAAAATACAATTTACAGAATAAAGTTCCATCATTCTGAAGTCGTTTTTTTTTATCAGTTTTTGGTTAAATGCTTAAAGTGGAAGTGAAGCAGTCAGTTAAGTTAACATTATTTAGTAAAGTGATTTCCACTTTGATTAAAAAATATATAACAAACATGATTAATGTAACCATTTTAAAGAAAAAAGGTTGTTTTGTTATAGCTTTTAGAGCAAGGGCGCCGCCATCTTGCAGTACCACCGCGTGTGACGTCACGGGGTTGGTTCGCTCCGATGGCCAGTGAAGTAATATAAGCATTTCTTTATTTTGAACACACGAATGTTATTTTAACACACAAATAATTTGGTTTTCACCACAATTTGAATGAATATTCAACATCAAACTGTCTATATGCTAAGTTTTGATCGTGGTATCCCAAACATTGTTTTCATAATGCCAGGTGCAAGGTGATGTAACCAGACAATGCTTCATCATTCATGTCGCAATTTATTGTTATGTCAGACCATTAAAGGGGTCATATGATGCTTTTTTAAAGATCATTATTTTGTGTATTTGGTGTAACAGAATATGTTG
>NW_015554095.1:280836-296157 GCF_001515605.1 Sinocyclocheilus anshuiensis
CAGTTGTATGTATCATATTTTATGTTCACCTGCGAATACAATTAGCTTTCCTGCTGTTAACAGGACGTAGTGTTTAACTAATCACCTAACGTTATCTGAACAATCGGACCAGTGCTGCTTCCTCAATAAAGTTTATCATTCTCAAGTGTTTTAAGCCTTGTCAGTTTAAATATTAAAGTGTTTAAGCCATTCAAGCGTGAGACAGCACGGAATAGATTTCAGTGCGGTATTTACACGCTGTGATAGACCTTTTCTGAAAGAGATTTAAATGCGGTACTCAGGCGTTGTGATAGATCATTTCTGTTCGCGCCGGCGGCGCTGCACACACACGCAAAGCCACAGCTGGGCTCGGACAGCACGCGAGTAGGCTACTAAATTGAGCTTTCTGTCGCGCCTTCATCAGCAAATGCACACAAAGCACGTCGGAATGACAGTCTTGAGGAGTATCCACGTAAACGAGTATTGTTTCCGATCCGCACTTTACCGGTGCGGTTTCTTCAACCCCTAATACTGCTCGGTCCCATCGCCGTATCGGCTCAAATGAATAGGTAATTGCACTTATTATGTACTTAACAGTGCTTTCAAGGTAATCTTCCTCCATTTCAAAACAAGCGTGTGTTCAAAATAAAGAAATGCTTATATTACTTCACTGGCCATCGGAGCGAACCAACCCCGTGACGTCACACGCGGTGGTACTGCAAGATGGCGGCGCCCTTGCTCTAAAAGCTGTAACAAAACGACCTTTTTTCTTTAAAATGGTTACATTAATCATGTTTGTTATATATTTTTTAATCAAAGTAAACTTGACTGACTGCTTCATTTCCACTTTAAGGTAAAAAAAATTGAACACAACCACAATGATAAAAAAATCCACTCACTCCTAATTTTTAATCCCCATTGAACCAAATCAGTCTCACTAGGCATGCCATTTTGATTCTCTAAGCAATGTGACATCACATTGCTTAGGCCCCACCCATGACCTGCATTGCCATAGCTTCTACCCTCAGCCGTTGCACACTGTACTCCATTTTCTCCGCACACGAGCAGCTGTAACGTCAACAATGTCTCGTAAGCAATCCCGGTGCTCTGTGTTTGGATGTAAGACTAAACATGAGTTTTCATTTTCTCCCAACATCTGAGCCACTCGGATATGCTGTCCATTTGGTGGCACTAGCAAACACGTCCTCCCTGTGCTGTCGAGTCGACAGGTTAGCGCGACGCGAGCTCTGTAACATCGTGCCATTTCGTCCCACTTTCGTTGTGTTTGGTTTCCCATATGTACGGCTGAACACCGGTTTTCTCGCACATGTCATGTTGCTTCTACCGGCTGTTTATTGTTATAGGTATGCAAAGCAGTGATGTATACGCCACGCCCTCTTCTGGAGACAGAGTGGGAATATGCAGCTCATTTGCATTTAAAGTGAAACACACCAAAACAGCTCTTTGGTGGACATGCCCCAAAAATGAAATTTTAAGCTGAAACTTAACATACACATTCTGGGGACACCAAAGACCAATATTACATCTTGTAAAAAGGGGCAGAGTTTAGCCCCATCTTGTCCCATATCATACCTGTCTAGAAGATTCTAGCTACTTGATTAGCTGGTTCAGGTGTGTTTGGACCTAACTCTGAAGGGCAGTTTCCAGGAGCAGAATTGGACAACCCTGGCCTAAAACACAAGCTCAGTATATTTTCTTATTTTATTCTACAACACAAAATAAATTAGGAATACTTGCTTTTACTTGCCGTGAAAAAGGCGGTTGCTAGCAAGTGGCAAAATGGGACTACAGAGATTGTTGGGGACATTGTAGTGAGAAAATGTAGTGCGAGACATGTTTTTGTCCATCGGGAATTAATTGGATCGTTTGTTGTTGTTTGTTAATCAGTTGTTGCTGTTTGCTAATTGCTGCAATCTCATGTGAGTGACAAATTGCTGGAGGGAAGACACTATTGCCTAGCCCTTGCGCCAGTGCATGGAATGGTCAATTTTGATTTAGTGACTTCAAGGCTGAACAATCTGCATCAAGCATCAAGATGCTGATGACTAAAGTGATGTTCCTTTGGTTATTTTGAAGTGAGGCAGAAGAATTCCATGCTCTGGAAAGCTTTGAGTGAATTTGTGCATCTTAAATGAACCTACTGAAGGCCCTATTTACACCTGGTTTTAAGATGTGTTTTGGTTGACTGGATCACAAATGGACGAGGTAGACACATTCCCATTTCTACCTAGTGTTTTAATCCATCTCTTTTGTCCGCTTTTGCCCACTTCTGTCCTCATTTTTTCGAAGGGAGGGTCTATGGGCGGGTGAGGGTCTATGGATTTTTCAGATCTTTCGATGTAATGGACGAAATGCGTTTGAGGAATGGAAAATGAGATGATAGGAAAAATTGTGCTTGCTACGTTTTTTGGGGGTTTTTTTTGTGTCCAAACCAAACATACAAAATGAACTTAACACCAGCTGGCAAAATCTGAGAGAGTCTGCAGATTTTGGGCAGTTAGAGTTGACCGTTTTCACAGAAAAATTGCATATATGATGGCCACAATGTTTTGCTTCAGACTGTGATTCCATACAGTTAAGAGGATATCAAACATGAAAGATATTTTGAGCTGATTTTAGAATGCTTATTGTTTTCATATGCCATTTGCCTCCTTGTTTCTCTGTGAGTTTTTGTGTTCGGAGCGACTTAAAGTGTGTTAGTGTGTGATCCTTATGTGACGACCCTGAGTCTTCTCCGGATCCTATTGGGCAAAGTGTGGCAGTTTTTATGTTGTGGCTTTAAAATGAGCTGGTCGTAACACTTAGTCGATCAGTGTATGATCCTCTTTAACCATTTACAAAAGTCAGCAAGTGTATGATGCCTAGTGTTTTAAAAAGTCATGTAGTGTATTCCCTCATTAACTGCTACACCTTTTCTCATTTCTGTCTACTGCTCCTATATTTACAATGTATACTCTGACCTAGTGCCACTTTTTTTGGTAGTACTGCCCATTTTCTGACAGCAATATTAATGTTGTTTATCTTGTTACCTGATGTTTAGTCTGAGCCCCTATTTTAGCCAGTAGTCTCATGTCTTTGGATTAGTCTGGTAGTGTTTTGTTCTGCTGGCTCTGCTGGTGTTGTTTGGATTACATCTCAGCTTCTGTGTTTTGTGCTTTTGCTACAAACCCTACCGCACATGAATCCATCTCTTACACCTCTGTTTTTCTGATTCACAAATTCCCATGAGCTTAGCCGTGATTCCATCCCAGCTAGCATGCACTGATATCCTTCTTCTACACTGTCAGCTCCTACCTACTCACCTAAACACACACACAACATCAGGCACAAACACAGGCACACACACAAACAGTTGATTAGTCTGGGGAATTTCATCAGCTTCTTCTCCTGGCAGGATGGAGCCTCTCTGGAGAGCTTGAGGCTGTCAGTGTGCACAAGTGGAGCACACAGCCATTAGTCATTTAATTATCTGCCGTAAGTTTATTTCGTGGTTGGAGAGGATTGGAGCATCATGACCTCATTGATTCTGGTGTCTTCGTCTACTTCCCTCAAAGGTAAAGGCCACTGTACAGAATAAGTAGGTGGAGTGTAATGTATTGCAAGTGTTTCTGCGACATACGATGATAAAACATCAACGAGAGTTTTTCATGTTTTGATTAAACATATAAATTATCATATAATGTTGTATCTGATTAATATGTTGAATCATAAAATTTGTAAGAAAGAAAGAAAGAAAACACTGGTATGGATTAAAAAATGGAAGGTGAAAACGGGAGTTTTAGTCAGTGAAATTGACCAAAATGAATGAATTTGACATGACAAAACATTGACTAAATTTCGAACTAAACTAAATCAAACATACAAACTGTCAAAACAAAGAGCTGTAAAAAAAAAAATAAATAAATAAAAAATGTTAATGCAATATTGACAAAATGTATAATTTCTTTTTTATAAAACAAAAATAACAATACTAAAATGGGAGAGATCAAAACAAAAAAACTGTAAAAAAAATAAATTAAATATGAAATATTGACAAATTTAGAATTTTTGTCAAAAGTATATTTAAAAAAAAAATGTAAACCAAAATAACTAATAATGTGGGAGAGATCAAACAAAAACTGTAAAAAAAACTTTTTTTATTAATTAAAAATTAAAATGAAATTGACAATTTAGATTTTTTTTATAAAAAAAATATTAAAACAAAAAATGTAAAACAAAAATAGCAATACTAATGTTCAAAAAAAATTTAACTTTAAAAAAACTTAAAAATAACTGTTAAAAAATAAATTAATACATTTAAAAGATATTCTGGTCAAAAATGACCAAAAAAACATATAAAAAATGTAATAAATAAAAATGAAATAAATGAATAGAATGACGAAATGCTGACAAAATTTAGGATATAAGATGATATTTTTGACATTTAAAAAAAAAAAAAAGGTGAAAACTGTTTTCAGAACTATCCGTAAATATGTGGACAAGGCCTAAGATCTGCTTCACCTCACAACCACAATCAGCAAAGTTACACTCAACAGATAAGGAAGCAATGCGACAGGGAGAAGCATCTATTTCCAGCATGCCCACAACTCAAAGTGAGCAAAAAAGTGTGACAAGGGCAACCACCTAGGCAGAGAACATTTTCTTCTTTTCTATTTCATCTGATCTACCGCATGACCTCTGCAGACTCTGCTCTTCTGGTCTGAGTGCCTGTGATCCTGTGGAGGATTTCATAATGTTAAGGGTTGACTAGTCCTGCAAGGTTGATGCATAGGTCGGTCTACGCTTACATCAAGATCAACTCGTGAGATGGTCAAAACATCTCTGACCCTGACTCACAAGGTGTCCAGATCCCAAATGGGCAATACACAGGGCGAGCATAAATCCGACTGCACCATTTTTAAAAACGGCTAAGCTAGCTGAAAATGAAGAACGTTGGCTTGTCCGTCCAAACCCCATTTCCTATTAAAGCACTCAGGTCTCTCTTGGGTTGCTCATTAAAGCTTGTCAGGGATTCATCCGGTGGCAAAGAAACTCTAAAGTGACAATTTCCCATGAGGTGGAGTACCTGCGGAAATACTCTCATAAGGAGGTAAAAGACTTGCAAGGTATTTTAATTGTCTGACTGTAGGCTTAGGCTAAAAGTCTCTCTCTGAGGTTTTTCCAGGGTGATTTCAGGTAATCGTATCATTAAGTTCTCAACTTAGTTTAGGAAAGTGAACGGAAATGGAAGTCTCTTGCACTGTGGACAATAATATTATACAATTCCCTCCAGAAGGTGCATATTATCAAGTCTTTCACTAAGCATTTTAAGTTAAAAAGATTGATTTGGAAAGCAATATACAAAAAATGATTTTCTTCTACTTTTTCTATGCTTTCGGAGGAAGTAACAGTACCAAATTAATTTGATTTATTACTTCTAAAAGCTTTTTGTGGACTTTTCACACCTGCTTCAGAGCATGTCAAAAGGAGGAAATGAGACAGACTAAAGTAAATAATTTCTCATCATGATGCTGATTAACACAGACAAAGACCTTGTTTAATCTGAGTGCAGTTGATTTAAGGAAGATGGACAAAGACACGGATAGACTAAAACATCGCATTCCCTCAGGGGCCATCTCTCTCATGGCCGGCCACAAGGTTATTTCATAGGCTCGTGCTGTCTAGTGTTAAATGCAGAGAGCTGGTGACATATGACAGCTGCTGACACGCTCAGCCTCTAACACCGCTCTGAGATCAGGACAAAAAACTACGGAACACAGCCTGTAACTGCTAAATAGTCATAATGTGCAATAAGATTTTCAAATCAACCTTGAATTGTTCCCTTTGCTTAAATTTGGCACGAAACAATACATTTATTTTATACTAAGTAGTTCAAATCTATGAACATATTTAGACATATCGCTCGAGACTTACTGATAAAAAAATTTGAATTAAACTTTAATTGGAGTACTACTTGTGTACAATGCCTAAAATGTGTTTTAATGTCTCTATTGATGAGGATTGTATGATCTTTGAATAATATCGGTCTCTAAATGTAGCAGGTGTGTATTTAGGAAATGATTTTGTGATTCCACTTGCCATGACCATATTTGGGGTTTCCTGCCGCCATGCTGACTTGGGGGGTTGGCGCACTTTGCTGCTTCCCAGTCTGCATGAGACGTCACAGCGGTAGGTCGCACGAGTTTTTGCAGTGATTCAATTAGGGCCGTATTTCATGTAATAGATGAATTCACATGATATATCTGTATGGTTGTGATCTAAAGACCCTATGTGATGCACACTCAGATGTTTCATTGATTATTTTTCTTTACTTAAGTGTCTTTTTAATATCTGTAATTTTCTCTTTCACAGCGCATCGTGCATTGCTGCCGCACGTTGGTTTATATGCTGCACGAGTCCTCATGTATATTAGTGTGTGTTATCCAGGTACATGCTTTATTGTTATATGTTCTTAAAATGTGTTTTTGTGAAAGTATATTGCCCCAGTCTGCATGAGACGTCACACCGCGTTGTGCATTGTTGCCGCACGCTGGTTTATATGCTGCACGAGTCCTCATATATATTAGTTTGTGTTATCCAGAATAAATGAGGACCTGATGGAAAGAATTTTCGCAGTCTGTCTTTCGTTTCGACACAACGCAGAAAACACACCGCTACATACAGTAAATGCGAGATTTTTAAAGAGTACCTGAAGTATAATTGCAATAGTTCCACTTTAGCACAATCAAAAATACGTAAGTATATCTGTAGCGGCTTCCACTAAGACGCTAGTACTGGTAATAGGAGTGAGCAAGTAATTGACGCGTAAAAATAAGTCCATGCAAAACCGAAGTAAAATGCAACAGTCTTTCTTTATTGTGCTCCAATGAATAAACATTGCTTCCAATTAGCTTCCCGTGGTGTCATTTTGTCTAGTTCATAGGATACAAAAGTACATAGGCCTACCTTGTAGACACAGCATACAGTTCAACTCAGTCCAAACACATAATCCAATAATTTGGCATGATGAAGCACGATCCAAACCCTTCCAAAACGCTCAAAAACTGTGTGCTTCCCTACTACCAATACACACCTGTTGTCTCAACCAATTGCCATAATATACTATTTCCAATGCGCCACCCAATGGACAAACACAATTGCATTAAACCGGCTCTTACAATATCTTTAGTTGAACTTCAGCACTTAGTTGATCCAATTTAGCAGACTTTGAGTATACCAATTTAGTGTACTAAAAGTACAACTGCAGGGTATTAAGCAGATAAATATGTATTTCAAGTACATTTTAGTATATTTATTTTTCACTAGGGAAGTTTAGTTTATACATGAACAACATCCAATCATGCTTTAGTTCAAGGGTTTTTAATTGTTTGAATGCCCAGAACCCCAAAATATGGTGACGACCTTGCAAAATATTTCACCAAATAAACAAATAATTAAATAAACATAAATGTAAATAAATAAAATGACTGAATCTATCCATATAATGTTAATGCTCTGAGATATTACAATTTGGTTACAAATAAAAAATTAACTGTCATTATATTGTATATTTATACATATATGAACAATTATCTTTTATTTCTTACCATTTTTAACTGTCAAAAGAACACAATACAATTAATCTCATGACTTATGACTTTAGAAAGTAGAATGGAACAATATTAATAACAAATTCTCTAAACTTGTTTACATTTTTTTTTTTTAATCTATAAATCAATAAAAATGGCTTTTCTCAAGCTAAACTTCCGGAATATTGCTTTCAGGAAGTGCTTCTGAACACAAAATCTGTGTGACAGACGTAACGAAAAGTACTGCTGAGTGTGCGTGGGTGTATTTTAGCATCTCCCCTGAAGAAGAAGATGCAGTTAGTTTGTTCATTAGACATGAGTGATGATGATGTTGATGTGTGACCTGACTTTGGGAATATGAGACAGGAGATTAGCTGTCATTAATTATTATTATAAAGACAAGGCAAAGAGAAATCAGAGACTTCTCCAATCTCTTCCAGAAAATCAGAAATGTGACGTTTTAAAATAATGTGCTGGTACAGCGTGTAACGGCTCCACAATGAAGTTTTCTAAGATCTACTATAATCCACCATTGTGTTGTTTCAGAGTTTCTAAGGCTTTTTGAAACCTTTGCTTTGTACTGATTCATTCTCGCTGGGTTACCTTGGGACCTCTCTGGCTCTTGTGATGTCTCAGCGGCCTTGTTAGGGATTCAGGGCCATTTGTCTCAGTAATCAGACAAAGTCTAGAACTCTTTGCGGCGCAAAGGCCCATGCTCTACTGTACTGCCGAAATCCCATCTGAGATGAACACCAGAAATATTAGCACTTAAAGGTTCCAGTCTCCTCTGTACTTAAAGAAATAATTGTATGAAAACCACATCCCTGGATTGCAGTTATAATTAAATGAACTTTTAAACTGCTGGGCAACAGTACAACTGGACAGCGTTAATATATGCTTATGCATTTGGATGGACTAAATTTATCTCAGAACAGACTTTCTATGAGCACGAGGACATCATATGACTGAAGTGAGCAGCTGGTTGCCATCATCAGGGATATGGAGTGGCTGTTCTAATGCCTCGTATTCTACTGTAACAAGCCTCATGAGGATCTGCAGCCCTACCGTACCACCTTTATAATCAACACGGGTTTTAGCCTAATTAAAGTATGGATAAATTTATTCCAACAATTTTAATCATGCCTGCAGATCGCAACGGGTGGGATTAATTGATTTCGAAAAGTGTGTTGAATTCAAGTGTCCATCTAGCAAATTTGAATTAAATAAGTAAGAACAGATGAGACTGCAAAAGCAGTAGAATCTTATACAGCACATTCCCCACAATTAAACTCTGCGCCCCTAAATGAAGGAAGAGATGATACAATAATTGGATTTAAATTAAAAAGGATTTTCTAGTCTGGTTGGCTAATGTATCGTGAAAAATGCACTTTCGGTACGGTCCTCACAACGCACTCTCAAGCCTTTCTAGGTCTGTCTTCATAAATCTTTAATATACTTTGCACCAAATTTTCAATGAGGTTGAACACGCCATTATCACATCAAAGGCATGGCGATCAGGGGACACCCAATATGTACAGTGGAAGGGGTATAATTCATTTTGTATAACTCACTGAAGCGTGTAGTAAGGTCTCAGGTCACAAACAGAGAATTAGTTGCGTTTCTCAGATCACTGCAGGACCGCACATGTTCATAAGCTGTTTCAGTTTACATAAACTAGCATCCACCATTTTAAACATTAGAGTTGTGCACCATTAAGAACAAAAATGGGGGCATGGCATTTAAATTTCAGTGCAATTCCTGAATTTAAATTGATCATGTAGCAAACTGTGTGAATACTTGCCATTTGTATTTATTAATTAAAAAAAATATGCTCAAGAAGGCAACACAATGCATTAAGAGCCAGAGGGTGTAAACCTTTGAACAGGATGATGATGTGTACATTTTTCTTATTTTGTTTAAAGATCATATATTTTTCATTTAGTACTGCCCTTAAGAAACTGTGTAAAAAGCATTAGTAAATGTTTTCACCTTATATAATAGCTATGTATGAGTCCCCCAATTGTCCTCCATGTGAAAAGATGAATCTCAAAATTAAACAGTCACTGATAGAACAATAGAATGCCAGAAGAATAGATAGAATGATCGACTGATAACGACAGACAGACAGACAGACAGATAGAGAGATAGATAGATAGATTCATGAAATGGAATGATGGATGGAGGGAAAGATGACATAAATATAAACAGAATGATAGATTGAGCAATAAATAGGGTGGAATGATGAATGAATGGACATATAGACGGATTTTCAGTGAAGCTAAACAAACAGGTTTGATAATAGAAGGGGTGCTTACTATAAAGTGCACACAAAAGGCAGCCTCAGACGACTGAGGCGACCCAGAGAGTGCAACTTTAAATGATAATGCTGTTTTGATAACCCTTGGTGAGTTCAGGTTAAATCTATCACAGCTATATCTACACAAACACGCAAGGTGAGCTAGTGTCACACAGATGCTCTTGGTTTAGAGAGAGAGAAGCAGAGCGGAACGCCGCTCAAAACGCTCTCGCAATGTACGAGCAGGAAATCTCATCAGCTCCACAGTCTCCAGGCCTCAGATTCAATTTCACATATTTCACACAGGAAACCAGATCGTGCCTTTAATATTTGGAAGTAATATGTATGCGTGTGTGTGTGTGCTTGAGGAACACTGATGCATGATCTTTCCATTGTCAGGATTTATATGACTATAATGAGTAAGAGCAAGTTCTGTTTTTCTTTGTTTATAAAGAATACCCAATGCCATGGAGACAAAGCGCTGTTTCTGGCTGATTCAGTGACTTAAGATGATGGCTCTCATTACATTTAATTCATGTCCTGACTCTGCAGGTGAGAACCATTTATCCCTCTCTAATTACGTGTCTGTCTTGTTACAAATGAAAAACACAGATTATGAAAAGAGAGAGAGAAATGTAGCTTAATCTTTCCATGTAACTGAAAGCAGACATGTCAGTCCACCATACATGAAAGCATCCTCTCTCTGTTCATATCGGTGCAAGAATATTCTGTCCCACTTTATATTAAGTGGTCCTAATACCTGTGTACTTACATAGTAACTAGATGTGTACATAGTATGTAACCACAGTGTAAGTACACATTGGTACATAATATCTACAGCTGTAATGTTTGTGTAACTACACACATGTAACGGCCCACTGAATGGTATGTGTAAATACAAATGTGTAACAGGACATTGTAAAAACACTTTTTTGGTAATGAAAGTACAAATGTGTAACAGGACTAACAGCACTTTTTGGTAAAGAAAGTGTTACAATTTATATTAAGTAAATTCAAGTTTTTTCAATTCAAGTTTATTTGTACAGCGCTTTTCACGATACAAATCATTGCAAAGCAACTTTACAGCAAATTAAGTTTCTACAATATTTAGTGGTAGCTTATCAGTGGTGACTGTCAGTTAATGTACATATGGAAGAAATGTACGGAAAAATCAATTAAAGACGTAATCAAACAGACGATGAACACTATTAACAGCAATTATTATATGATGCAATCAAACTTATAGCAAAATGTGGTAGTTCTGTATGTTGTTTCAGGGTTGGCATCATCTGAGGTCCTCTGAGGGACATTAAGTAAACAATTCCAATGGATTTACCATGTGATTACTCTGATGTTACACAGCAGTGGCCAGTAAGTTAGGCTTTGGGTATTAAGGCCACTTAATATAAAGTGGGACCAAATTTTCTTGACACAATTCAAAAAAGTTAAATTTCAGTCATACTAAAGCAATAATTGATCTTTTTGTAAACTGTTTAGTCTGACTACAACTACACCAGTCTGATTTTTGCAAGTTGAACTAACAACATCTACACTACCATCCTAAAGTGCGAAGTCGGTATTTTAATGTTTTTGAAAGGAGTCTCTTATGCTCACCGAGGCTTTATTTATTGAATTAAAAAGTAAAAACAGTAATATTGTGAAATATTATGCTTTCTATTTTAATATATTTTACAATGTCTACATTACGCCAATGTGTTACATGATCCTTCAGAAATAATTAATTTAAATAATGCAGTTCATCTTTCAGAAATAATTCAACATTTCTTTTTACTATCAATGTTGAAAACAATTGTTATGCTTAATATTTCTGTGGAAACTGATACATGTTTTCAGGATTCCTTGAATAGAAAGTTCAAAACAAAACAGCATATATTAGAAATAGAAATCTTTTGACACATTACAAATGCCTTTACGGTCACTTTTAGTCAATTTAATGCAGCCTTGCTGAATAAGAGTATGAATTTCTATCAAAAATGAAAAATTTCATTTACTGACCCCAAACTTTTGAACGTATAGATAAAGTGATTGTATCTCTGCTTCATCTATCATGTACTGTATATGCATAAATTGGACTACAATTGGCCTAAGTGTTGTGTGTGAAGAACCAAAAGTTGAACGAAAAATTAAGTTTCCATATCGTTGAGAAGCTAGATGGCTAATAATAGCGGACTTCTTTTGTTTGGTTTTGCCGCAAAAGACTAACATTACGCAATGATTCAACTATGCAAAATCGTGCTGTGGGTCAATTATAAATGTCTGCTAATGTACTGACTGCATGAACCAGCACCAACTAGCATAAACCATCTTGAACCATGCAAGCCAAGCTGGTCTCTTAGCAGAATATGACATGGTAAAGCAGTAGTTTATTCATTTGTCTAAGAATAGTGATACTCCAGGGATTTAAGGCAGGAATGATGATTTGACTGCTGGTTCAACTCAATAACACAGAGTCATCTATTTTTCAGTATGCCCTTCCGACTTTGCAATCAACGGCCTGATGCAGGCGGAACTTTCGATCATGTCCAAGTCAATTAAACAAACAATTCAGACCAGGGTCTATCTGAGGCTTAGTCACAGCTAGGCAATGAGAAGTGTGTGTGTGAGCAGTTCCTTTATCAGTCCCTGACCAGATGAAATTCTGTGCCTTTTTTTTTTGTTTTGGCTTCACTAACACCAACTCATTACTTGCAGCCTCTTCTGGTTGTAGTCTTGCTGTGCCTAGGCAACAGGACCAAGTTCTTCTCTCATCAAATCCAAGAGATATGTGAGCCCTGTTTAACATGTGAATTGAACACATGAGCACATACGATTGAATTTAGATTAAAAATGAAAACTGGACTGGGCTGCTGTGTTTCCAGAGACTGTACAATTTATGCTTTTAGCAGATGCTCTTGCTCCAAAATGACAAGTGTTGTATTCAGGAACTGCATTTGAAAGTATAGTGAAAGACAGGGAGCTCTCAGAGGCCTTCAGTGCCGCATTTCTTTTCTTGTGTATGTCATTATGATGTATTTGTTTAAGTTAAAAATGTTCGGGAAACGAATGAGTGAGACATTCATTCAGTTGGCCAAGGCGATTCACCTGTCCAGATGTTTACTTCAATTCTATGATTTTATATCACTGAATGATGCATAAAAAAGACATCCAATGTAACAGATAGAAAGTTAACCCAAAATGAAAATACTGGCATTATTAACTTGCTATCATTTCGTTTAGTATCCAAATGGTTTTCTTTCTTTTGCTGGACATACTTTATGAGGTGAATTTTTGAAGAATATCCTGGCAACTTTTGCAATATAATGGAAGTGAGTGAGGACTGGGGCTATAATGTACTCATAAAAGCACTCCATATGACTTATGCAATATATTCCAAGTCCTCTGAAGCCATACAATAGCTGTGTGTGACGAACAGGCTGAAATTTAAGTCATTATTCACTACAGATCACTAAACCATTGGGTTGAACTCAAGAAAGGAATACAGTGCCTTTTTGTCATTTATTTCTCATTTTGTAGTTTGATAGCCCTGATGCTCAATTTAATACGTTAACTGAGCAGCCATTCTCAAAATTCTTTAAAAATATCACTTTTGTACCCCACAGAAAAAAAAACTGTCATATGTGGTTGATATGAATTTGAGCAAACAAATGTTCATTATTGGTTGAACTATGCTTTTAAATTCCCATAGTTAAGCAACAGTAAATGTGCTTTATTGTGACCAGACTGGCAGAGATGGATTTGCACAAATCGTTGACAGAAGCAGGATTTCTCTGCATCAGGGGACACACACTCCAGTATCTCCGAAACAGAAAGAAAACCATGCTGTATATTGTGCATATGGCAAGAAGGGATCATAAATAAACCAGCTAAATATTACATCTGGCCACGAGCAAGAGACATTACATTTCCCAAATCTATTAGGCTACTATGAATAAAACCAAAAAGACCTACATTTACAGATATGAAACAGCATAGAACAACATTCATAATGCAATTAACTACTATAATGTGACACATTTCTGAAATGGGAAATATACAAAGGGAAACGATGTAGAACAGGACTTGATTTTTCAATCTGGATTTGACTGAATTGGTTTAATATTAATATTTTTATACTGCTCATTTTCCCCACCTACACAGATTTGGTTATGTCAGCAGAAAATTTGTTTTAGAAACAAAGAAAGTTATTAAATCCCAACAAAAGATTATGAAAACCAAAAAATATGCACAATAAGAGGATATTAAAGTGAATAAATCTTTAAATTAAGTCTTCAGATAAAATACAAACAAAAACAAACCTCTAGGTCATGGAACCGACTGAATGAATGAATGCGACGTGACCTTATATTTCTCACTCACAGAGTTGCTATCATTAAGATTACATAAGTGCAGGTATAATGAGAAAGACAATGAATGTGCCAAAGCCTTTGCCCCACCAGGGAGGAACAATGTTAATAAATTATGCACCGTAAGGAGATCAAACTCAGCCTTTGACACGAGATGTGACGTTCAGGGTTCATTGATGGAGTGTAAGGTCACATGCTTACATCCTCCCAACACCATCCTACAGGGCCACCTACTGTAACAACAGAAATAGAGAGAACGGGACGGCCCCAGCCTATTTTCCATTCACAACCCTTCTCATCCATTTCGTTTAAAAACGAACTAATTATTCCAGAATTAAGGAAAGGGAGGGTTACCTCTCTAGGGGTTTTCACATACAATAAAAGATGTTAGACTACCATGATAAATGGCAACAAGTTAGACCCCGGTGTGTATTCTGTTGTGCTTGCTATTGGTATTTCACACTTAAAACTAGGAGTCGATCGACGTGTTTTTCAGGGCCGATGTCGATACCGATTATTACAGATCAAGTAGACCGATGACCGATATGCATCATCTAATGCACATCAATGGATTAACTTAAAAAATGTATATAATAAGTGTAAATAATTTGATTTATTTGTGGCGCCCACCACGATATCAGAACTGACCGCCACAAATAGATTTTTCAAAAGGCTTTGACTTCGTTGAATAAACATGAGCACTGCCGGTGCGGGTGTTTTTATATCACTGTATTTCTGAAGGAATCCGACTGTCTTCAGAAAATTTTGGATGTCATTTTCATTTCATCTTGCATGTAATGTCTGATAAAGCAGCATTTGTGAGAGAGAATGAGTTTGCATATATATGCCGCCACAAGTCTGTGGGAAACACTGCAGTTTTACTCAAATGAAACTATCAAATGATCCTGAAGTGACTCTCAGAGGGAGTCAGAGCAGTTTTGGAGATGTTGTTCATGTATTTATGTCCTCATGTAGTGAGACGACAGAAGCTGAAATCAGCGCGAGCGTCGCACACTTTGTATGTGTAGAAAACAAAACCGCGCGTCTGTGCCATTTACATACACAGAGACACGCAGAACATGCTGGATTCATA
>NW_015554095.1:296537-296851 GCF_001515605.1 Sinocyclocheilus anshuiensis
ACACGCAGAACATGCAGGATTCATATTTAAATAGTATTTTTGCAGCTTAATATTTACAGATACTAGTCCATATCGCTACTCTATTTAAGTGTACTGACCTACTTTTGATTAATTCATTCAAACTTTGACAAATTCCATGACATTCCGCGTCATACAGAAAATTTAATTTATATGACTGGATTCCACAATTCCATCCACATTTTCTGCATCGCGGAAATCATAGATAATATTGAGGTGTTTTGCAACTTCAGTGTATCGTTAGTGGATTGGGATCTATTGCAACTTACGCAACGTCTGCTGCTGCCTTACCGTTG
>NW_015554095.1:297383-329286 GCF_001515605.1 Sinocyclocheilus anshuiensis
GCCAAATAGCGCGTTTCAAAATTAAGTTATTTTATCGGCGAATCGGTTTTGAAAATGACCGATACCGATAATCATAAAAATGCTTAATATCGGCGACGATAATCGGCCAGGCCGATAATCGGTCGACCCCTACTTAAAACCTGTAAGGCGCCAAGCATGTGTGTGTTTGCTCTTCCTGTCATCGTGTGAGAGAAGAGAGCAGTCACAGAAGCGCTGGGGAAAAGGGCAGGAAGAGTGCAAATGCTATCCTGAGCTATGACCTTTAGCCAAAGAAAAAAATCCCCACAAAGCCAAGCCTAAGGCTAACGTCTACAGAAAACTCTTAACTATTTACTAATTATTCCGAAATTTCAAATGTGGTGTGGTGGGTAGCCATTTTCCCAACCCTTTGCCTCGCAGTGTGTGCGTCAGCATGCATAGGTTCAAAATCTGACAACTTGACCTTTCGCTGGAGATTACTTTAGTGAACTCATTAGCATGACTGTGCTCCAGTGCACAAAGCATTCTGTGTAAACCAATGAACGTGTTATGTATGAGAAAACAAATGTCTACATACAGTGCAGGGACACTGAAATCTGAAAAAAAGGTCAAATGTTAAATCAGCCAGTGTTGCTCGAAATTAATCTATTATATTGTGACAGATTAAAAAAGACCTTCATTTCAGTTCTTGGCATATTTGTAGATGCAAGTTTACAATAAACTAAAGCTAAGATTAAAAAAAATATATACATATGATTTTTAAAATGCTGTTTCTTCAATGTGGATTTTTTTTATTACAATTCATTAAAATGTAATAATTTGTGAAATAAACAAACCATTTGGATATTTATTGTGTAAAAACAGAAATTTCCACCACAATGAACACATTTGCCACTAATAAAGTTACCAAGGAGAAAACATTAAAAAAAGCATGTGATGTTTGAAAAAAAAAAAAAAAGTAAAGTAACTTGTGGGCAGAAAATGCGTATTATGCATTATTTTTATGCATTAAAAATTAAATTATTTAACTATGTATTTTTTGTACATAAATGCCATGGAGCCTTACCAAGACCAAAAATGTGTGCGATATCATGTTTATCAGAGAATGCTATTAGACACAATACCTGATTTGAGACACTGGTGACAATTACAATGTAGTGAAAATATTCATGATTTCACCAAATAAACTAGTAAGACTGTGTCATTTGTGTTTTAATGTTTTGTTTCTGAATGAATAAAAGGGTTTATTCAATTTCACAGTTATGTTTATTTTTTTAATTAGAACACTTTTAATTGTTTTTTTTTAATAATATTATTTATTATTTTACTTTGTTTTCAAGGTTAATAGAAAATATATTCAAAAACATTTTCTGCTGCTATTAGTTTTCATATCAGTGTTATTTTAGTACAACTGAGATACTATTATAGTTTTTATTAAATTTTTGAATCAATTTTTATATTTTCACATTTTCTGTTTTCGTGTGATTTTTAGTATTTATTTATTTATTTTTAATTTAGGGCTGCAAAACTATTAATCCTGATTAATCGCATTCAAAATAAAAGTGTATGTTTACATACTATGTGTGTACTGTGTATATTTATTATGTATATATAAATACACACACTCACAGTTATGTTTCTTTTTTTAATTAGAACACTTTTAATTGTTTTTTTTTAAATAATATTATTTATTATTTTAATTTGTTTTCAAGGTTAATAGAAAATATATTCAAAAACATTTTCTGCTGCTATTAGTTTTCATATCAGTGTTATTTTAGTACAACTGAGATACTATTATAGTTTTTATTAAATTTTTGAATCAATTTTTATATTTTCACATTTTCTGTTTTCGTGTGATTTTTAGTATTTATTTATTTATTTTTAATTTAGGGCTGCAAAACTATTAATCCTGATTAATCGCATTCAAAATAAAAGTGTATGTTTACATACTATGTGTGTACTGTGTATATTTATTATGTATATATAAATACACACACGTATATATTTAAAAATATTGTATGTATATATATTTATACTTGTATATAATTTAGATTGTATATAAATATAAAATTTTATATATAAATCTAACATATTTTTCCTTAATATATACATGTATGTGTGTGTATTTATATATACATAATAAATATACACAGTACACACACATATAGTATGTAAACATAAACTTTTATTTTGAATCGCGATTAATCGTTTTGCAGCCCTAAATTTTTTATTAATTTTTATGTTAGTTTTAGTTAATTTAGTACATCAAGTTAAACTAATTAAAATAAGAATTGTTGGTAATGGCACTCTTAACTATTTACTAATTATTCCGAAATTTCAAATGTGGTGTGGTGGGTAGCCATTTTCCCAACCCTTTGCCTCGCAGTGTGTGCGTCAGCATGCATAGGTTCAAAATCTGACAACTTGACCTTTCGCTGGAGATTACTTTAGTGAACTCATTAGCATGACTGTGCTCCAGTGCACAAAGCATTCTGTGTAAACCAATGAACGTGTTATGTATGAGAAAACCGATTAATCGTTTTGCAGCCCTAAATTTTTTATTAATTTTTATGTTAGTTTTAGTTAATTTAGTACATCAAGTTAAACTAATTAAAATAAGAATTGTTGGTAATGGCAACTGTTTCAGTTAACGTTATTTTATTTCAAGTACCTTTTTTATGGTTTTAGTTTCAGCTAACTGTAATAACCCTGCCTCATATTGTATTTCAAAGTTGAAATGGAATGATTGAAACACCCAATTAGAGTGACCTTAATAGTCCTTAATAGTCCTAACAGTGCTCTTCCGCAGAG
This sequence comes from Sinocyclocheilus anshuiensis, assembly GCF_001515605.1. Taxonomy (NCBI): domain Eukaryota; kingdom Metazoa; phylum Chordata; class Actinopteri; order Cypriniformes; family Cyprinidae; genus Sinocyclocheilus; species Sinocyclocheilus anshuiensis. Next base: position 300,174 of record NW_015554095.1, read on the forward strand.
AGTAAAGTACACTTACTTTAAAAAATAGGCAAAAATAGGGAGTTGACACAGGAAATCAAACTTGCAGTGTCCTCAGCATCAGGCTGGCCACAGATAACAATCTACAAGAAAAATAAGAGACTGTTACAAAGAACAGAACAACAAACTTGTGAGCAAAAAAAGCTGTATGAACCACCAAATGAACAAATGTGAAAAGAATGAAACAGAAGAAAGGGTCAGGACTGCGTGCATTGTGCTGTAATGAGGTGGGCAGGTGTGATGTAGAGCGGGCTGCCCTTAGCAGGACCTCCAGCTTGTTATTCCTCCTACTCTGATGACTTCTCTGCCGCTAGTGAGCTCTGATGGCCATGACACATGTTCACAGCTCATACAATTGTCCGGGAGCAGGAGGAAACTTTGGAAAAATGGCCTGACAGGAAAAACTTTTATCCAGCAGCATCATTCTAGTTGATATGTGACAGATCCAAACGCTAACGGTCCTCATTGTGAGGACTGATGAGCTGGCTATCAATCCTACTGTATGTATCTTTATACCAGAAGCATCAAGGGTCATACTGATATCCCAAAAAAAGCTTAGGAATCATGAATCAGACATTTTCCTTTCAAAAGTTTGGGGTCAGTAAGATTCTTTCTTTTTTTTTTAAGCAATACTTTTACTTTTCCACAATATATTATGCAGCACAGTTGTTTTCAACATTGATAGTGATAAGAAATGTTACTCAAGTAAAAAAAAATCAGTCTATTAAAATCATTTCAGAAGGACCATGTGACACTGAAGACTAGAGTAATTGTTTGCCATCACAGGAATAAAATACATCGTAAAATATGATAAAACTAAATTGTAATATTTCACAATATTACTAATAATTTAATGTATTTGTGATCACATAAATGCAGAACATGGAACACTTGAAAAACATTTAAAAAAAACTATAATTATATCTTTGAACTATAGTGCATATATACAGTATAGACACAACTTTTCATATCTGAGCTCCTAAAATTATGCAACATTTGTTTATTACAGCATTAAACATGGATGGAAATATCAATGAATACAAAAAGCACCCAATGACCAGATGAATCCAAAATGTGATGCAAGGTACTTATTTCCAGTTATATGACATAAGAACATATGGCAAGTCTGAGAAAATCATTCAGCGTGGCAAGCACACTCAATCTACTCAGCCTTTCCTCAAGGCTGATGCATTCAGAAGTGACAGTCCCCACCGGAGAGAAGTTCACTTCCAGGTTTCCAGAGCATGAAGTGAGGAGGTTCTTCGGTGGGACTTTATAAAATTCAGCCATGGTTTGTCACCAGCATATGTTGTGTCTCGCATGCTGATTTGTTGTTTTCCCTGCCAGATTTCTTAACCAGCAAGACTTTTGTTGTCAGCCAGCTTCACTGGATGGTTTTGACACCTCTATGATCAATAGGGCCTTTAACTGAATCTTCCTGAAGGCTTAGCGTGGCCCAAACATGCCTAGGGAAGTTCAGAATGGCTCTCCAGATGCTGAGATCATTACACTTGCGTGCACAATTGAGAGCTTCCTGTCAGGCTGTATTACTATCCGGTACAGTAGCAGCAAAACATTGGACTGCAAGGACGTGCAGAGGGTGGTGCGGTCAGCTGCATATAACACCGCGGGTGTATCGGTCAACCTGCAGGACATGTACACCAGATGGAACAGGAAAATCATTGAGAACTGAGTCTCTTGATCAATGGTCCATCCTCATCTCAGCTCTAACTGGAGTCTCCCTAATTTTCATTTAAAGCAAAAAGCATTGTTCACTAATTAGTTACTACAAATCTGGATGATAAAAAATACATGAATAAATAATTTGTAAACAATGTGTAAAAAAAAATAAAAATAATAATAATGTGTTAATACATATTTAAATATAATAATAATAATAAATATATTCATAGCAATATTAAAAATATGTAAAACAATAAATAAAGTAATTAATTAATTAGAACAATATTAAATAATACATTAAAAATAATAATTATATTTAATGGTAAAATAGAAAATAATTAATTTTAAACAAATAAATAAATACTTGATTTAGAGTATTAATATGTTTTACTTAAATCATAAGAATTGAAAATATTTAAAATATAAATCTTAGAAAGAGTTTATAAAACAAATCAGGAGCATATAGAGTAAAACTGTCAAGATTTGACTTAGACCAAAGACTTGAAACCTGGCTTTGAGAGACTTGAGATTGAAATCTGACTCAACCTAAGGGACTTGTGAACTAATTATTTACTACACTTCTGGACAATAAAAAATAAATGAATAAATAATTTGTAAACAATATTTAATAATAATAATAATAATAATTATTATTATTATTATTATTATGAGATGAAAAAGGAAGTGTATTATTAGAGTCTGTATGCGTGAGAGTTAGTGAACAATATACAACTTCTACTATTATTACCATTTTATTATTATTATTAGTAGTAGCAGTAGTAGTAATAGTATATTATGTTAACAAATATTTTAATAATAATTATTATTTTAATAATAATATATAATTAATAATAAATATAAATATACTCATATCAATATAAATAAATAAATAAATAAATAGGGTAAAAACAAACAAACAAACACATACTTGATTTACAGTATTAGTAAGTTTTACTTAAATCATAAATATTGAAAATATTTAAAAGGGTTTGTAAAACTAATCAGGGGCATATAGTGAAAAACTGTCAAGACTTGACTTGGACCAAAGACTCGAAACCTGGCCTTGAGAGACTTGAGATTGGAATCTGACTCTACCTTAGGGACTTGTGAACATGTTTGTCTTATTGTAGTATTCACAGTCAAGGAGGCTTGAAAAAAAATAACATTTCATTGCCATTGCATCAGTTGGACATGATGTGACAAGTGAAACCAGACATTTAAGCTTCATAGTCAGTAGCTCTGGACCAGACTGCAGTTACCTGTTTGAGGGTGTAATACTGGGCCATGACACTGCGGACCATATCTGGCAGGGCAATTGGCACTGTAGGGATTTCTATCATGAACGGACACTCTCTGATATGCCACTGAATCAACTCGTCATGAGATCTAAACTAATTCAATCAGGAGACAACAAAGCTTTCTTTGTCTCAGGACTGGAAAGTTCGTTCACAACATATAGAAACCACGATGTCTTGTGACCATCAATGAATGAACTATTACATCCAACAGGAAAAGGACAGTAATTTAATCACACCCTCAGGCTTGCAAAACAACAGACCTAAGGAACAGTGATAACGTGATTCAATCTATACATGACCACCACATGACTTTTTGACCATCTGCTTCCCTCCCTTCCTTTCTCTATTAACAGAGGAAACGCAGACTTACACAGACAATTCATAAGACAATCATTGAAAATCATTTAAAGTATCGGGACAATATATATTCACAAATAATATGTTTATGTCGGATGATGTGTGATGTGTTTCCTGTAATCGGTGCAAGTTTAACCAATGTTGCCTTATAACTCAAGACCTCTGGCTTTCACTTTGGTGACAGCGCTACAAGCGCTCCCATGCCGTAACATCACACAGCGAGACTCCAGAACTCAAACACTTCATTTGAAACTTCGCGATCTTCAAAGAACTTAAAGTCTTGCAAACTCAGACTTTTAGCAGAACTGCTCAAGCCTCTGTGTCATCAAGAAAGCAACCAATCAAACGAGGGCTCTCCCAAAAGGGATGTCATCCTGACGTCACCGCAGTAACCGATCGGCAACGGAATTTCCCTCCAGCAGCCATCCAGGAAGCCTGCGTCAGCAACGAGAAAACCTCTCCGCTTCTCAGCTTTCAGCAAAACGCAAGTACACAAGGAGGAAGGAATGCAACTTATTGACTTGACTCCTGTTGATACAGCTTTAGAAGCTACCGCTCGCCTTCCACCCGCTGGCGTGCCAATCATTCGGTCTTGGTCTGCCGCTGACACAGCGCTTTGTGTTTCTACTATTGTAGGATATGTTGTGACTCTGACACTTGCCTTCCTCCTCCACAAGCGAGTGAACGCCGTTCAAGAACAAGATCATTGCTACCTAGCTCGTAGCTTACTTATCAAAGAACGTATTACCCGTGGCCAGGGAAATACAAATATTCAAGTTGTTAAAATATACTGAGGTCAACGGCTCGCTGGACGACCGGTGATTTAAAGTGTAAAATATCAAATTGGAATTCAGCTTTAATCAGGTGGACCTCGAATTTTCAGATTCGAGTCCTTTCAAACCCTGAATGAATTAATAATAATGAATTCCCTTATAAGAATTAATGAGTTAAATTCCTTACAACACAACAGCACTTTAATCAGTCTATCAGAGAAGGCAGTCAGTAATTGCTGCGAGCGCTGTATCCAGTCCTGCCGACCTGTGAGGTGGGAGAGTCACAGCAAGTTCATGGCCGAGACAGAGTTTTCACTGGGTTCGGCACCATCCTGATCTGAAAAAAAAAAAGAAAAAGCTAAAAGACACAATTCTATTACCAGTCCAGCGTAGCAGCCATGTTTTCAAACACATTGATGTAAACAGTCTGGCTTCTGGAAAAAAATGGCATCATAACATTGATGGTTCCAATATGAATTTAACAGGAGCCCATTTATCAGGTTAAGCAAGTGAAGTGGCTCTAGAGCTGTGAGTTGATTTACTTTATCTGCTCTTTGTTTGTGTGTGTGTGTGTGTGTGTGTGCGCAAAGGGGGTGTTGGGAGTGGGTTCCCGTGCCTCGTGTCACAGTGTAATGAGCTGATTGCATCTGGGAGCTGAGAGGGGCGGAAGCGATGAATGCTGAATAGCAGCAATGCTGTCCCAACTAAATTCATGCAGATGATATCAGGTAGCTTGCTCCTTAGAAGACACATGCACCACACATGGCCATTTACTGCATGCAAGTCATGTCAGAATGATTGTATTTACAAGCTGATCGCACATAAACGGCACCACAAATCTGGATTTTCTTAAAGCTTGACAAGTTGGGAGTGTATCAGTTTACGAATTATGGTGGAAGAAAATAAGCTTTGATCATGAATTGTAATTATGAGCGTTGGCGGTAAAATTGGTTTGTATAGCTTGTGTGTAGAGTTTAGTGATAAAGCTTGCCAGAAAATACTAGTAATTTATCTGGTTTACGAGGAGACAGAATATTGCGACCAAACTATATTTCCCAATGTTCTTCTTCTCGCGGCAAAAACATATATAAAGCATCAACTGCAACTCTAATGTGCATCCTTTGTGCTTTATTTTGTTGCATTTACTTTGTAGCTTCCTGAAATACACTACGTTAGAAAGTTTAGGGTTTAAATAAGATTTTTGTTTTGAAAGAAGTTAATATTTTTATTCAGCAAGGATCAGAGCTGGGCAGATTACTTACAAATTGTAATCCATTACTGATTACACATTACATGATGAAAACTGTAGTTAGTAATGTAATATAGGTTATTCATTTTAGGCAATGTATTCTGACTACTTTTTAGATTATTTTTTATCTAACTTGTTTTGTTTCCCAAACTAGGCTTAATGTTAGAACTGCAGTGGGTTTGTGAGTTGATAAAAAGCTAATCATTAATTAAACACTAAAAACAGAAATATTTAATTTACCTGCATGCACATGTGACCATTAAACAACATCAAAGTGTACATATGCAAATGTGTTGTTAAATTATTGAAATATTAACGTCCTCAAAGATATTTCAAGAAAATATTTCATGTCAAAGTGGTTTGGGAATCCATTTAAAAGAAGAATTAGGGAGAAGAGAATTGGTAAATTATCAATGATTTACTGCCATTGTGTGAATGAAATGTAATCATGTAATCCATAAAAAGTAACTGTAATTTGATTATGAGCATTATAAAATGTAATATATTCTAATTCTAATATATTCTACTTGATTTTTGGAATCTTATTACGTAATCCAGATTGGGGTAATGGCTGCTAATAAATCAGCTTTATATATTAAAATACAAAGCATTTACTGTAATAAAATTTCATAATATTATTGTTTTTACTGTGTTTTGATCAAATAAATGCAGCCTTGATGAGCAGTCTTTTGGACTTCATTCAAAACATAAAATATCTTACAGAAACCAAACTTTTGAACGGTAATGCAGCTCCTTAAAATGTCTCCTGTCTTTGTGTGGAAGTAAAAAAAGCTAAATCAATTATGACTAAACTCACTGAACACAGCTTTACATGAGGTCAATATGGAAAACAGGCTTTCTATGAAATAGAAAATACAAAACGAAAATCTTTGAAGGACTCAAGCCCAAAAATAAAGAAACCCAATAGCTTTATTTTCAATAAAACTGCCTGCGGTTTTTACGAAACGGCAAAGCTGTCTTGTTTTGGTTTTGTCTAGTTTGGCCAAGGCGTAAAATGTAGAGTGGCAGATGCTTTGGGAGGCAATCCGTCTTCCACCGACAGAGAGAGGTGAGGGGACTCGGTTCTGACACGTGACGGCACCGCATGGCTCCTAATGGAGCCAACTCTGCACGCTTGGCTCACTATATAATAGCCCAGTCACTCAGAAAAGATGAAAAATCTGACTTCTGTCCATTTGAATTTATCAGAAGCAACAACAAAAACATAACAGTTAGCTTTCTCGGCCCTCATCCATATCTCATTGGTGTCAGTGCCATTTTCACAGTGCCATCAGTCACGGCCCAGGCACGCTGGTGCAACTATTCGCACACATCAGCTCGTACTTCCAATTCCTGCGGAGAAAATAAGGAGCCAAGCCATTCGGGACATTAAGTCCCGGCACTTATACACTTCGAAAGTATGTGTGGATCTTGTTCTTTTTTGTATTGTCGTGGGAGACAAAAAAATAATGAAAAATCACTCTCTCATACCACTTCCATAGCAATGTCACGCGGAAGGTGATGAATGGTGCACAGTGTGAAATAAAAGGGATGTGGTGTTATTCAAGAAAATATCAATTGCTTTAACAAAGCAGGCTTTGATGTACTAAATCAGTCTTCTATATTGGTCAAGTTCTACCCAGAAACACGAAGATATCGGAATTCATCAGAAGACGGACTGGAAAAGAAATGGCGAGAAAAAGGCAGTGTGTTTGGGTGAGATAGAAAAGAGAGAAGGACATTACAGCATATTAAAAGACAGTGATGAGGTTACGTAAGGAAAGAATGGAGCAGTTTCAGCAGGGTATGTCTGGCTGAAACAGTTACCCAGACGAGGGTCCATAAGAGCGCATTGTGGTGGTGCTATCAACGGTGGAGTAATGCAGAATATAGACTGACAGCTACAGATCTTCATCATCCTTTCCATGGCTCATAGCCACCCACACATTCCCAAAGCAAAAAGCCTACATCTATAGGCTTTCCACGCCCTGAATACAGGGTACTGTTACACGTGATGTCACATTTCTGCTCCTCACCCTGTTTGAGAGCTAACAGCAGCGTCGGATCTGAGGGGCCGCTGCAGAAGTAGCTGCTGCCCTGGGAATCCCAGAAGAGCTGATCCTGCCTCAGCTGGAGTCCTTCGGCCCACTGCAGCCAGCGGACCCTTTGCGTGGCCTCAAACAGGTCCAGCAGCCCACACACCACAAAGGCGTAGTCATCCAGGAAGCCTGCGAAGGGAGATGCACTGGAGAGAACATTAGTAGCGAAGGTCAAGATCTTCTGTTCTTACACAAATACAAATTCAATTTCTTGTTAATGCTGGGTTGACCTGCGTAATAATAATGTCAGGTTAACCTACGCTGGGTTGATCGACGTAACTCTATTGACAGCAACTATGGCTTGCTGCCAATTTACCACAGAAATAATTTAACTCCAAAAGAACAGAAAAGGCATTTACAGTGATACAAGTATCAATGAAAGCCTTGTAAACAAGAGATGAAGAGGGTTCACAGCAGGACATCGAAACTCATAAACTCTATGGATAACTTGTATTCACTGAAAGCTACTTCCTGTGAATGCGAGAGACTTCCGATTCATTAGCCAGTGTAGGTAAACAACTACAAGAATAACGTGCAGAAATTTTAATCAGTGCAGAAAGCAGTTAATTAGAGATATTTTGAAACTATTATAGTTTTATAATCAAGTTAAAATAAATTAAAAAGAGAAATTTTGTCTTGGCAATTAGCTGAAATAAGAAAAAAAGTTTACGTCTTATATATTTTATTTTTATTTCAGTTTTTTCAGTAATGATCATTTTATTTTAAGTAACAATTTAAAGTTTTAGTTATTTATAATAACCCTACCCTAACATTTATGGCTGTACACTAGATGAAAGTAATTGCTTTTACTTTTTTTAAACATGTATTATACAAGCAATTCTATCATACCATGTGAATTGCTTACAACACAGTAATGCTTTAAATGTTATGGTCATGTTTCTGAATTGTGACTTTATATACGTGCGTTATAGGTGCATTATATACGTAGGTATATTACTGAAGTGTGTAATTTCAATGCAACTAGTCGCACATTACAGAATTTTATTAAAATTTACATATATATGGATGAATAAGGTCAATAAGATGCATAGATAGGGTGAATTTCCATTTCATACCAAGTTAATCAATTGCAGAACAAGCAGGGATTATTGACAGCATGCCACAAATGCAATCTATAGAGAGATACCTTTGACCTGAAATACTATATTACCCCAACACAGACTCAGGATGTACATTGAAATTAAAAAGTAAAAATATTAATCTCAATGAGCTTCAGTGATATTTCAATCATGACATTCTATGGTTGGATCTAAGCTTTAAGTCCTTTGAAAACCAAAGGAAGTAGTTTTTTTCCCCCTGAAGTTCTCCTAAATTTACTTGTCTAATAAAATAAGAAAGTGGGGGCAGAGCAGTCTCTGTTTACTGAACGTGAATCTTCTTCCTCACCGAAGTGCCGTGTGAACACAAAACAGCCCAATGGGAAAAAAACACATCACACACACACACACACAGGGTAAAGTTACAGCATGAATTACATGCTGTTTCAGTCTATCACAATTGCTCATGTCCACATGGTACGTTTTTCTTATTTCAGAGAGCTTCATGTTGATTTGCTGCCAGAATTGGCTGTTGCAATCCATAAAATGAAATCGGTGGGAAATGTCAGACGCAGTGGTTTTGTCTGTCGCACCACTTCTATTATTAAAAGGAAAGAAAAGAAAAACATTTCCTTACAATGAAAGTGAAAGTTCCACTTATATTGTATGGAAAAAGGGGAGTTTGGAATTACATAATTTAATATTACATTTTTTATTTATTGGCGATCTGTCTCTTTAATCAGGGAGCGTGAAAAAAGGCAGAGTTTCAGAAGATTAAACAGTCAGTAAGTATGACATGCTCTACCAAAATCAAGTGGTTATGAGTTGGTTAGTGGGATGCCACCTTAAGATGCAAAAGCTAAGCTCTGTGCATTGACTGAAATGCATACAAAGACATTTAGCAGGACCTTTGTGTTATAAAAGCCATTTGAAATTCCTTTTGAGGTGATGTCACCATATAAGATTGCAAAAGTCTTTGAAGTTTCAAATAAATTTGATTCAGATCGCATCAAGACACTTCAACCCTTGTCCTCAGACCCTTGAACAGAGGTAGCCAGCTGAGTGTGAGGAAACAGATAGTGACAGGTCTGAAGATAGTACAGTGTCGGGAGCAGGATGGACGAGCAGGGTCTAATGCTGGGAACTTAACCTCCATAGTTCTTAGTTCAAACAACTGACATTCCAAGAGATAAAAAAATGTCATGAGGTGCCTGTGAGAAGAGTGCCCTCAACATCTGACCCCTACCATGTCATTGCCTCAAGCTGTCAGATCTAATGCACTATTCAAATGTCATGTAAAATAAGTGCCAGGCGAATGTGGATGCAAACCTGGTGACTAGGTACTAAAGATTTGTGCTTCAAAGGTTGAACCTAAGGAGGTCTATAATAGTTGGAGAAGTCTGTTGTGTCAGTGACAGTATCTCAGATGCAAATGTAAGCACAAAATAGTAAAATATCTATTATAATATAAATAAGTCTGGGTCTAGATGGTTATGGCATCTAGCAGCAGGAGCTGAACGGTCCATGCTAACTAGACCTTTATTGGACCATGAGGTAAGTTTCTTCTCGGGTATTCTCGACCCACAGCTTGGTTTATGGGTTCAGAGAAAAATATGACTCCTTGAACTTTCAGTTTCTTCTCAGTAAGACAACAAAACAAATCAGGCTGCCAGTCAATTTTTAATGAACAGCTCTCCCTGGATTTTTCCATTCCCTCCTTGTTGGTTCTCTGTATTCTCACCAGGTGATACAGTCTCTTCAAAGTGCAGCAAAGCCACATCCTAACTTCCACACAAACCTGTCAGGAGACCGAAGCTATAAAAAAGAGCCTAACCTCTATCTATCTCAGGAGTGAGAAGGCTTCTTGTTCCAAACTGATAGATCTACACACAATGTAGTATGATTTTTATACAGCTGAACAAGATTTGGACAATTTGCCACATTCCTTGGAATAACAGCACAGCCACTGGATGGTTCATGAATAATTCACCTGGCACTGCATTTTTACCTGGCCCAGATACTATAGCATATTTCTTCTATTACAATAAAAGGCCCTTAATTCCATTTGAGAGCTACAACAGTCAGGTAACCTGTCTCGTTCTTATCAAACATTCATGTCAGATTTCTCTCTAAATGTTTTCACTGCATGGCACAGGGCTCTTTAAAGGATTAGTTCACCCCAAAATGAACATTCTGTCATCATTTACTCACCTTCATGTCGTTCCAAACCCATATGACTTTCTTTCTTCCGCAGAAGACAAAAGCAAAGGCTGTTTTCCATGCTCTTTTCCAAGCAATTACAATGAACAGGGTCTAAAGCTTTCAAGTTCTAAAAAGCACCATAAAAGTATAATAAAAGTGGTCCATATGACTCACACACTATATTCCAAGTCATACAATAGCTTTGAGTGAGAAAAAAGATAATATTAAGCCATTATTCATTGAAAATCTTGAACTCACCAAGGATTGTTGTCATGATAGAAGCAGCTGATGTCTGATTTGTGAATGAAACCTTTTGTATTGAATCGATTCATTTGGTTCACATAAACAGTCGATTCACTGGAAGGGAACATTATCTGTGAATACTGTAAATTTAAGACTATTTCTATTGAAATCTATTATACAGTTGAATTATACAGGTGCTTTTGCGTGCTTTATTGAAGCTTGAATGCTTCAACCCCGATTCACTTTAACTGCACAGAAGTACAGTTTTTTTAGAATTTCTGACAAAATCTTAAACGGCTTGAGGGTGAGTAAATAATTAAATGTTCATTTTCTTAGAACTATCCCTGTGGATGGATGTGGAACTAGAATTTCTGACAAAATCTTAAACGGCTTGAGGGTGAGTAAATAATGAAATGTTCATTTTCTTAGAACTATCCCTGTGGATGGATGTGGAACATTAAAAATGAGGAACAAAGCAAGATACTAGTTCCTCTTAAATGGATGAAATCAGGTGGCCAGAAACACAACTAACTCCCTAGTAATTCATCTTCTTGCTGGGATGCTTGGTAAATTATTCCCTGTGAGGGAAATCCTCCAAAGGAAATGAAAAACAAACTGATGCAGATTTTTACAGCTCCCTTATGCAAACAGACCGGAGCAGAACTACAAGAGAAGAAACATCTCATCCTACGCTAAATTCAAAGTATAAAGGCCAATCAGATGATTACAGAGGGAGTGCTCCTGATTAAACATTATGTGATGTGACAACATGACAAAGCTATTTCTTCATTATCCCATTGCGGAACACTCAGTGAAAAACGTCTGAAAACAGCCAGTTGAAATCAGTTATAAATGGTGTGTGGGTTAACTCATTAAAATGATCAGCGTGACCTGAGAAGCACACTCAGCATTGTGGGATGACCGATGTGCAGTGTGTTAATGAGAGGTACAAATAAGAGGTTACCCCAAGAATGAGGCCAGGGAATTTGTGTGTGTCTGTGGGCGATTTCATACGTGAAAAGCTTTGTATTGTGCTGATTCTGGGTCATTTCTACATTGGCAGGCTATGTGCCAAGGCAATTAAGATCTGGATGCAAGACAGAATGTGTGCTAGTTTCTTGGCCTACTGTAAAGGCAAATACACCCTCATCATAATCAGTGTTATTTTAGTAGCATTTATATACTACTATAAAATTTATTAAGATGTCAATTAGTTTTTCAGTTTTCATATTGAATATTAGTTTCAGCAATTTTTTTATGGGCTTGTAATTTGTATTATTATTTTTATATTTCTATTTAAGTGTAATTTATTTTTATTTCAGTTTTAGTTTTACAAATTTTATTACTTCAACTTAAACCTAATTTAGTTTAGCCAAAACAGCATTTCTAATTTTCATTTAAATTTAAGATTTGAATGGTTTTAGGTTTAATTAACAACATCAATGAATATGTAAAAACATCCCCAATCACCCTTTCTATATTCTCCAATGACAAATTTGCCAAATTAACATCACAATTAAAATTGCCATTTTAAATAGGCTTTTCCCTTCATGATGGGAAATTAGACTGAAGCTAACAAACTAGCTGTTTATAATCTGTAACTGTTCTTATATCAGCCTCTCTGCTTTTGCAGGCTAAATACATATTTTGGAAAAGCAGAAAATGTTCCTTACACTTGCTCCACCTCCATATTATTTCCACGATAACAGGAATGGAGAATCCTCTGGCCCTCTTCATCCCACAGGTGTTCTCGGAGAAAACAAGCTGCCCGCTCAGCTCTTTCCAGCAGAGCCTTGTTGCCCAGCACGGCTCCGACACGTGCAAACCCGGACAACATCAGCCCTGACCAAGCAAATAAATGGGAGTGGACACAGATTACAAGCTTTGGAAAACCTGACCGTGTTCAATTTAGAAAACAAGTTTCTTGGAATGCTGAAGCCATTTTCTGTCTGTGGTTTCTCCAGCAAAAGTACTTGGGCAAACAACCTGCTTATGTAAAACTTTCAGGAAGAGTTCTGCCTCTCAGATAATGAACCCCCCCCCCCAACAAGAGCTAAAAACATTTTGGTAAAGGTGCAATAGGTGCCAACCAAGACAGAGGAGCTTTGAAAGGAGACATTAAGACTATAAGATCTAAAGTAGAATGTGTTCGGAGGGCTGGGGATCACTAACAATAGTCCTGTCAGAGCTCCATGTGCCTGTAGCCCTGACATGTCTCATGGCTATGAGAGTGGGCCTATCAGGTTTGATTAATGCGAAGGGTTACTCTGCAGGTAGCAATATCCAGTCGGTATGAATTAAGAATGTAATGGAGCGTAGCTCTGGAAGGAACAGTTTCATTAAACAATGTCTCAGGCTTTCTTTAATTAAGATATCAGCTCATTAGTCACTATTCTTCGAGCACTTTTGTCAGCCAGAGTTCCAAAAGGGCCTTGGCTCCCTGCGAAGGTTTTGATATCCTTTCATTAAAGACAACAAGGGCAAAGACCACAACCCAAAGGTCCCCTCTGTGGGCTTTTAAATGCTTGGCACCACATCTAAGCTCCCCATGAAAGAACTCTAACATTTTAGTGCTGCTATTAAAGCAAACCCAGTCGGGAAAAAAAAAAAAACATTTACGGAGCTTGTCGAACACTGGACCTTGTTCGCAAAACGAAATCAATAAAATCGTAAGGATAGGAAGGGGGTACATATAGCTTCAGGGGATGCAAGCATTGCGAATTTTCTTCATGCCTCAGTCTCTCATTGATTAATTGATGGCTGTTTCCATTTCAAAACACCCTATGAAAAACAATTAACTCTAATTAGAGTCTTTTCCTGGTTCAGTGCTCTGGGATTTCCAGTAGTATATTACTGGTTGACACATTTACTTTGTTTCCAATCAGGATGCGGGAAACTTAACGTTCCAGGAAGCTAGCATTTTGGTGTCCAGGTGAGGAGGTGGGCGTGCTTTTCGCACCTCAGCCAGCTTGGCCCTGGCATCGGACAGCAGCTCGGACAGTCTGTCCACACTTATGCCAAAGTGAGCAGCGGTGAGCTCCACTGAGTAATGCACAATCAGCACATTTTGACCCTGCAGCTCTCCATGGGGGTCCTACAAAAACACCAAGTAACAAATCAGTAAATGCACATAATAAAGAAAAATCCCTGACATAAAAAAAAAATTGCATTATATAATCAGCTTTGCTGTATACATTAAAGGTGCAGTAGGAGATCTTGGAAAATGCTAACTTTAGCCTGATAGCACTGAAAGCAAACATCCCACCCTCCCTGCAAATCGCCGTCCAAAGCCATGCCCTCTGAGTGCATGAACGCGAACAGATCAGAGGACCAGAGACAATACTTTACAAAACATTACTACAATACATCATGTGTCATTCACCGGTGAGAAAACGTTATAGTACAGTTAGTAACAGTACTATAATACCAGGAAGGAAGATCAGGTTGTTGATGTTTGCCTGCCATTTTCACTCTGTCTGCACAGTGTACGTGAACGCGCTGATGACGTATCCTGTCTGCGTGAACTGGGTGCGCATAGGTATGCAAATACATATGTTGACACGCAAGTAGGAAAGCCAATAAAAATGCTCGGAACGAGCGTTTTGATTGGACGAACATTTCTTGGTCCTACGCCTTCCACAGAATATATAAATACATATAAATCCATTTAAACCACTTAAAAGGAGACATATTATGCCCCTTTTTACAATATGTAATATAAGTCTCTGGTGTCCCCAGAATGTGTCTGTGAAGTTTCAGCTCAAAATACTCCACAGATCATTTATTATATCATTTTGAAAATGCCTATTTTGAGTGGAAGCAGAAACACGCTGTTTTTCGGGCCTGTCTCTTTAAATGCAAATGAGCTGCTGCTCTCCGCCTCCTTATCCAGAATAGTGCTGCGCCATTACAGCTCGTACCTGCTAAAAAACATCTGTTATGGTTCTGATTATCATGTTTATTGCACTGAAATCATGCGGTTTAAACCATATGAGTTTAAACTTCTGATATACGGTTTTCTGAGTTGTTTATTTTAGATCTAAATAGTGTTTTGTGCTCGTCTGTGCAGACAAAGACAGAAGAGTTAGTATGTTTTGCTCAAACTTTCGCCATGGCATTAGAACTGGTACACCGTTGTCGCTTGCGAAATCAAATGACGGTGCCGTGGGTGGAAACTTACAGATTAAGGGGCGGTAATATTATAATGAGATCCTTTTGAAACGTCACCAAGGGAGCGAAATCAGACGCACTCGTTTTCTCAGACGCTTGCAGAAAAAGGCTTACCAAAACAAAGTTACTGGGTTAATCTTTTTCACGTTTCCTTGGCTGGTAGATGCACCGGGGACCTGATTATAGCACTTAAAAACTGGAAAAGTCAGATTTTCATGATATGTCACCTTTAAATTAATGATTGCTATCGGGATGTAAAGAGACTTTCAAACAGCATAACAAAAAATGTTTCTGAAGACAATCACCTATTGCACCTTTAAATGCTAACTTGTTTTTGAGAAATAGGACAAAATATGTCAAACAAAACATGCTATGGGTTTTAGCTGAATTTCATTCATTCTACTAGAATGCACTTTTTTATATTAGTGAAGTAAGTATCAGTGAAGTACCAACCTACTAGACAAAACTGCGAATTGGAAATTAAACGGAATTTGTGTTATGATTTGTGAAACATTATTATTATTGACCTGTTGTTCATTTGACAATTAAAGATATTTGCAAAACTTTTCTTTTGTAATAGTATAATTACAATAATAATTTTAGTAGTTGAACTCTAAATTTGCACAAAAAAAATTATAATTATTTGACAGATTAGTTTATTTTTGTATATCTATTTTTAAATTACAGCAAGGGAAAAACAAAACATTTTGTAAGGAAATAGAAGAAACAGGTAGCTACACATGACGATAATTTTATATGTATGATTAGAAAATTAATCCAAATGAATTCTTTGATAAACATTTTTTTCTTTTTTGTAGCCAAGAATCTTGCTATTGCTCTCATAAAAACTTCAAATTCCCAAACCCGAGCGGGGTCCACGTTGCCTTGCTCTTTCACACCATAATGATGCATGAAGATATCCGCCTGTGTTGCACCTCCTACGGCGCCTTCCACGATGTCAGGAAGCAGCGCTCTGATCTCTCCTGCTGTCCACACACAAAAACGCTCCCTCTCTCTTCTCGGTGGATTCCACCTTAGGAAAGGAATCTGCATCCTCAGCGCTATAGAATCCGCCAGACTGCAGAGGGCAGCACAATGCTCATAATCAAATGTGGTTTATTTCTTTGTTGCCACTTGTAGGCTGCTTTCGAAGGTACATTGCGGTTTCTTGAGGGGATCATTACTTCTTGGCCACAAGTTATCTTGTTAAACCATGTTACTTTACATAACTTCAGCACACAGTGAACCTCTGGTTGTTATTTACAGAATAATAACAAGGGGATGATTTATAGTACAGTGAGAATGTGAAGTTTTCAGCTATATTTTGTATGCTTTTTGTGGGGAACAACCAAAATATGATAGATAAATAAGGTTCAAGGGAAGCATTGTTGGTACCTAAATACTCCATAAATTTGAGGGGGTTTTAATTGTGTGTCATCAAACTATTCATCATCACAAGATGGCTGGCACCCTGAGCTGGATAGTGGAGGAGGGCTGACCTCAAAAAGGGCTCTGACCTGGGCGACTTTTCAGTGCTTTTGTGGGTTGGTGCTGATTCAGCATGACTGATGCCAAATATGGGATCTAATGAGGGAGAAGACTCACCTTGTCACTTAGGTCTCTGGAGACGTAAAGCAACACGTCACGAGCCACAGCTGCAAATAGGCGTTCCCCAGACACCTGCAGAGATCAACAGCCATAATAACACCACACCTACTAGACAAAACTGCGAATTGGAAATTAAACGGAATTTGTGTTATGATTTGTGAAACATTATTATTATTGACCTGTTGTTCATTTGACAATTAAAGATATTTGCAAAACTTTTCTTTTGTAATAGTATAATTACAATAATAATTTTAGTAGTTGAACTCTAAATTTGCACAAAAAAAATGATAATTATTTGACAGATTAGTTTATTTTTGTATATCTATTTTTAAATTACAGCAAGGGAAAAACGATAATTTTATATGTATGATTAGAAAATTAATCCAAATGAATTCTTTGATAAACATTTTTTTCTTTTTTGTAGCCAAGAATCTTGCTATTGCTCTCATAAAAACTTCAAATTCCCAAACCCGAGCGGGGTCCACGTTGCCTTGCTCTTTCACACCATAATGATGCATGAAGATATCCGCCTGTGTTGCACCTCCTACGGCGCCTTCCACGATGTCAGGAAGCAGCGCTCTGATCTCTCCTGCTGTCCACACACAAAAACGCTCCCTCTCTCTTCTCGGTGGATTCCACCTTAGGAAAGGAATCTGCATCCTCAGCGCTATAGAATCTGCCAGACTGCAGAGGGCAGCACAATGCTCATAATCAAATGTGGTTTATTTCTTTGTTGCCACTTGTAGGCTGCTTTCGAAGGTACATTGCGGTTTCTTGAGGGGATCATTACTTCTTGGCCACAAGTTATCTTGTTAAACCATGTTACTTTACATAACTTCAGCACACAGTGAACCTCTGGTCACCGTAGGAAAGGAATCTGCATCCTCAGCGCTATAGAATCCGCCAGACTGCAGAGGGCAGCACAATGCTCATAATCAAATGTGGTTTATTTCTTTGTTGCCACTTGTAGGCTGCTTTCGAAGGTACATTGCGGTTTCTTGAGGGGATCATTACTTCTTGGCCACAAGTTATCTTGTTAAACCATGTTACTTTACATAACTTCAGCACACAGTGAACCTCTGGTTGTTATTTACAGAATAATAACAAGGGGATGATTTATAGTACAGTGAGAATGTGAAGTTTTCAGCTATATTTTGTATGCTTTTTGTGGGGAACAACCAAAATATGATAGATAAATAAGGTTCAAGGGAAGCATTGTTGGTACCTAAATACTCCATAAATTTGAGGGGGTTTTAATTGTGTGTCATCAAACTATTCATCATCACAAGATGGCTGGCACCCTGAGCTGGATAGTGGAGGAGGGCTGACCTCAAAAAGGGCTCTGACCTGGGCGACTTTTCAGTGCTTTTGTGGGTTGGTGCTGATTCAGCATGACTGATGCCAAATATGGGATCTAATGAGGGAGAAGACTCACCTTGTCACTTAGGTCTCTGGAGACGTAAAGCAACACGTCACGAGCCACAGCTGCAAATAGGCGTTCCCCAGACACCTGCAGAGATCAACAGCCATAATAACACCACACCCAGTCAAGCCAATGCCATATATATAACTAGAAAATTTTAGTTGATTGTTATACAAATCTTAAAATCATCTTAAAAGAACAGTTCACACAAAACTGAAAACATGCTGAAAATTTACTCTCAGGCCATCCAAGACGAAGATGAGTTTGTTTCTTTATTAGAACAGATTTGGAAAAAAAATCACATTACATCACTAGCTCACCAATGGATCCTCTGCAGTGAATGGGTGCCGTATAAATGAGAGTTCAAACACCTGATAAAAGCATCACAATTATACACAAGTACAAAAAAGTTAATCCACTGTTGTCCTCTCACATCAAAATCCATCCACATATTTGTCTAGAACTGTTTTGGACTGTTTTCACTTGTAAAGCTTGATCAGTGCTCATTTCTCTCCTGATTCAGATGACAGGACTTTTCACTGGAGAAAGCACTATTAAGAATAGAGGATTAGTACTTTAGCCAGAAGCAATGGTTTGAAGTTAAAAACATCTTGATGAATGTATTACAGACAAACAGCAAATACAGTTAATTAATGGAGTGGAGTCGTGTGGATTAGTGTGATGTTTTTATCAGCTGTTTGCACTCTCATTCTGATGGCACCTATTCACGAGGTCAATTGATGAGCAAACGATGTAATGCTATAATTGCTATATTTTTTGATAAAGAAACAAACTCATCTACATCTTGGATGCCCGAGGGTGAGGAAATTTTCATTTTTTGGGTAAACTATTTATTTAACTTGAGCTTTAAATAGATAACCACAGAATAAGCAACATATAACAACAATAAAGTCCTTATTCTGTCTACAAACTCCAGAAATACAGAACAGTGTTTCATTATTACTTTCTGGACATAAGCATTTATCAAGAGAGATAAGAAGCACAGAAAATATATCCTATATTAAAACATATTAAACACAAAGAGTACATACATACATCCCACATACATATTCCCACCTGGTAAGCAGTGATATAGGCCACAGCAAGCTGGCCTTGGTCATATAACATATTTTCAAACTGAGGAACATGCCAGGAGGAGTCTGTGGGGTATCTGTGAAAGCCCTGAAAGAAAGAAAATGATTGTGTTTGGTTATGTAATTAAAAGGGAAGAACTGATATATTCGACACAGGTTCTGAATACACAGTTTTTGCATGTCACCTGTGCCACATGGTCATGAATGCCCCCCAATGCCATCATTCGGAGAGTGTGAAGGGCCATTTGCAGCGCTTCTGCTCCCTCAGAGCTGGCACGATTTACTGCCCAAAATGACATCAGGAACATCAGGTTCACTGGAGAAAAGAAAAACACAAGGCCATTCTACATTATTAATGCAGATGCATATTTGACAGGTAATTAACTCACAAGACAGGTGGTCAACAGGATATTGTGTTTACTCACTTTGTGACTCTGTTCTAATAACAAATGATTGACAGACTATAAATACTGTACAAGTTTTAGTGATAAATCTTTTCAGTTCATCCCAGTGTTTTGTTTACCTGGTGAAGGGAACTTCGGAGCCTCTCGAAAGCCTCCATATTCTTCCTCATATGAATGAGCCAGCTGCTGATAACATCTGTTGGCAACATCTGGGCCGGATGGAAGAGTTTCTCCAGGGCTGGCAAAGATTTCTGTCCCCTTCCTGAGGGCTTCCAGTACTCTCTCTCCACTAGACTCCAGGGTTTCTCCGTTGCTCCGCCACTAAAACACACAGTATGAAGGTACTCAGACATTAGAGCACCACAGTACATGGTTTTCAAACTTTGGATGCCATTGTCAATATAAAGGAAGCTATTTAATTTAATGTATAAAGACCCATTTATACTGTGAAATAATATTATGCATACAGTAGTATTCATAGATTTTTGAAGGAAAGTTATGCTTGTGCTCAACAATTATTGCTCACTAGGGGGCCTTAGTATACAGGGTAGGGTTGCACCAGCCATTCGTATGTTCTTACTTAAATTAGAACGTTAAGTCCACACTAGAGGCTTAGTAACTAGCTAATTTGTAACTAAATCTATACATTATTTGGTTGCACCAGTTGTTTGTAAGGCAGGACGTAGCAAGTAGTTCGCCTTGCATAGTATACAGAGATTTAGGAAAGTAAAAACAGGAAAAGCAGTAATATTGTTAAACCTTCTTACAACTTACAATAACTTTGTACAATAACTATATATTCTGTTTTAATATATTTTAAAATTGAAGTTTAAAAGCTGAATTTTCAGCAGCCGTTAGTGTCACATGATCCTTCAGAAATCATTCTAATAAGATGATTTGCTCATGTGCTCAAGAAAACTTCCTTATTATTATTATTATTAATGTTGAAACAGTTACTGCAGAAACCCTGAATTTATTTTCAAGGATCCTTTGATGAATTAAAAAGTTCAAAAGAACAGCATTTATCAGCAACGATGTAAAAGTCTTTACTGTCACTTTTGATCAAGTCATTGCATCCTTACTGAATATTAATTACTTAAGTATTACTTTACTTTTTAAAAACTTTGAACAATACATATTAAATATGATCTGAAAAACGTTTACTTTCTATTTATTTGATCTCTTTAAGACTACTGTTAGATTTATAAACTTAAAGAAATACACAAAACTAGACAGTTAATAGAATAATTGTAATAATGTCCAATTTGTTAAATGCTAACTTATTTTGTCATTCTTCTTCTTCTTATTATTATTATACTTTTCCACAGACCCCTTAGCACCCTCTTGTGGTTACCTGACCACAGTTTGAAAACCCCTGCACTAACTGATTGCCAACTGCTCACTAGGGGGCCTTAGTATACAGAGATGTAGGCAGGATATATACAGGAATCATGGAGTTAAATTTAATACCTTTTAAGACCTTTTTTAAGACTCTTTCCATACATTATAAGACCTCATCGCCACTCCAAGTTTTAACCGGTTACATCGGCGACACTTTAACTTACATTTATTATATATTGAGGTGGCCTATTGGCCAGCCACCACCACCACTGGTTGCCTGGGAAGAAAGCAAATCACCCTATTTTAATTATACATGACACTTTGTAAGTTATGGCGCTGACAACACATGAATTCTACGGGTCCAAACCTGCAAAAATGTCATGTAAACTTTGTCCACATCAGGCCTCTCCTCTCTGTCCACCTTTATACAGACAAAGTTCTCACTGAGGATTTTTCCAATCTCCTCATCTTCAAACGATTCCCTCTCCATCACGTGACACCAGTGACAGGTGGAATAACCCACTGTAAGCGATAATAAACAGTAAAGACTGTAATATTTAGGCTTGTGCGTTAAACAACACTAAAAAACAAGCATCCAACATGTATTCTTTCAAGTTACCTGAAAGAAAAATGGACTTGTCTTCACTCTTCACTTTATCAAAGGCTTCTTGTCCCCAAGGATACCTGGAAAGAACAAAACACCAGAAAATAATGAAAAAATACTTTGTAAAATATATCAGACATGATCTAAACTTGGTTTGCATTTAAGTTAATTAAATGTAGTGTAATTCTATTTATATTATTTAAAAGTAGATTTCCATGCATTGTTTTTTTTTTTTAAAGAGACAATACACTAATACAGGGAAGTTACAATACACTAATACAGGGGAAATACAGGAAAGTTATATTAGAAATTTCAAGTTTTAAAAAGCATTCACAGTGTGGATATTGTTGACAGTTTCTCCAAAAATTAATAATCTAAACTGACTTTGTGTTTACAGTAAGCCTAAAGATCTCAGAGCCCCTTACCAGTCCACAGGGTTATGTGCATGTTGTAATACATAGGAAGACTTCTCTTTACTCAGGCGATTGGTGTGTTTTGGGGTCTTTAATGTGTCCGGTCCATCACTCCCAGATGCCATGCTGAAGAAAACCGCTCCAGAAGACCTAAAACAACCATAGGACATATCTGTGGTGAATTAAATTGATATTGAAAATGCTTTAACCGAGTGCCACTGCTCATAGGGAACCTTAGTAAACAAAGGTCGGAAAATAATAAAAAAAGAATGGTTTAGGGAACTTTTCAGGTGGCTGTCCAGCTAAGACCAGCTTAAACTGGTCAGAAAACCAGTTTAGGGAAGGATATGCCAGCTTTTATTTGTAAACAAACTTTGGAATAGTTACAACTTCATAACATGCGTTTTACTGCATATAAACAATGGCTGTCTCAAAACTTATTAAGCTGCCTATCTAGATAACATTTTTGTATGAATTCCACATTAATATTTGCCCTAGACAGCATTTGTGGGCATCATCTTACTGGGTTTTGTACATATGATCGTTTTGTAACATAATCAAGGTCTCTGTATTAGCTCCAGTGCTAACAAAGCCTGCATCGTTTTATAATCGGTTGTGCAAGCACGCGATCAGACATGAAGCACTCAGCCTGGGAGCATGACGGTGTCAGAGGTCAGTGCCTACCTGAAGCTGTCCCAGGACAATCTGGTACTGGCAAGCACTGACTTCTGGCCAAACTGGAGGGCTTGTGGTAGTCTAGAGCACCGGCTGTTATATAAAGTATGAGGACTGTCTTTTCGCAGAAGGGATCCGGTGAAGAGCCTGGCCTGTGCGATGTGTTTGGTGGTGGTTGATGATGTAGACCAGGGCTGTCCAAACTCGGCAGTGTTGCCAACTGCTTTCAATTGAAAGTAGCTAAAACTGGTAGCTAAATGTTACTAGATGACATCACAACGGTAAATTCACTGATCTATATGAAGATGAACGTAGATCAGTGGGCAAGATGAGAACTTAGATAAGGTTTGTCCAAGAAGTTGCTATATTTGTCCCTAAACTTTTGAAAAAAGTCTCAACAGGGGCGGGGAAGTCGTTAAATCTAGCTACAAAGTAGCTAAATTGGCAACACTGAAACTTGGTCCTGGAGGGCCGGTGTCCTGTAGAGTTTAGCTCCAACTTGCCTCAACACACCTGACTGGAAGTTTCTATGCCTAGTAAGAGCTTGATTAGCTGGTTCAGGTGTGTTTAATTAGGGTTGGAGCTAAACTCTGCAGGACACCGGCCCTCCAGGACCGAGTTTGGACAGCCCTGATGTAGACCATGCGAAACCCAGTCTCAGCATCATAGATCCGCACCGAGCTGCTCGTGGTGCGGATTCACACAGTGCACTGTCAGTGGAGTGACCTGAAACTCATATTTGTGCCACTAGATCTGTTATAAACATATCAACAAACCAAAACGTTGGTCTACCTTTAGCATTTTTACCTAACCGATCTCTCTGGAGGGACAATTCGAGTCCAGAGTTCTTTACTCATCATTATCATTGATAATCTTTAGGTTGTATATAAGTTAACGCAGCATATAATATAAAATATTAACATTTTGCATAAGACAAATTGATGACGAATTTTTAACCAAACATCACAGTACAATTATTTCTTTTTAAATTGCATTTAGTGTAATTCTAATTAAATTCATTATATTGAATGTATTATCTCCGTGTATTGTGTTTTCTTAAAGCTGTGGAAGAGAAAATAAATAAAGGGCTATTTAATGAATACCATCGTTTATAGTACGCGAGTTTTAAAATGCTTAACAGTTCATTTTGCATTTCAATACAGGTTTGGAAATTGGATTTGTCCCCCTTCAGAACAATTTCTCATTTGACCGTTAGAGGACGCTTGTAACGTATCGTTAACCCGGAATTAGAAATTATAGGACAGGAGGAAGCGCTGTCACTTTCTTCCGGTAAATGAAACAACAACATTGCTGAAGAAATGGCGGAGATCGGGGAAGACGAGCTCAAAAAGCTTGAATATTTGTCTTTGGTGTCTAAAGTTTGTACCGAACTTGACAACCATTTAGGAATCAACGATAAGGACCTTGGTAAGTTTATACATTTGACTTGATCGCGTGTCACGTTGTTGGTAGGAGTTTCGTAAATAGCTGGTTAGCCTGTTTCTTGGTTAGTAACGTTATTTACAGATGTAAAAGACAGAGGCACAATTTGTGTGTGTATGGAAGTCTGTAGTAACAGTCTGTTGGTTTATGTGTTTTTCAGCTGAGTTTGTTATCAGTCTTGCTGAGAAAAACCCAAGCATTGATGAATTTAAGACAGTGCTGGTTAAAAATGGAGCCGACTTCACAGTAAGGATTTTTAAAATCTCTTCTGTCAAAAATGTGTTCCTTCAACTTTGTGTGTTGTGATTTTACATTTGGAGTTTTAGAAATATCTAACCCACCGTGTCATTTAGGATTCACTCGTCAGCAATTTGCTTCGTCTCATTCAAACCATGCGTCCTCCTGCAAAAGCATCTTCCAGTAAAGGTAAGAGCATTGGTGGTTTTATACAATAGCAGTCAGTTTTGATTCTAACATCTTCAGGCCAAGCGTCTGCATTTTTTCATATCTCCTGATGGGACTTTTCTTATGTGATCTTTATTGCACAGCCTCTCATGCTGTGGCTAAGTCGAAGAGTGAAAAGGACAAGCTGAAAGAGCTGTTTCCAGCTCTGTGCAGACCTGACAATCTTAATACTAGGGTAATTCTATATATACATTGGCTATATAAGTAACTATAATGTGTTTTTACTCAACTGTAATCATAAACTGTATATGCTCTTCTAATTAGACTATGCTGGATGAGAATGATGTGAAAGTTGCTGCTGATGCCATGAAAGAGTTGGAGATGTTTATGCCTAGTATTAGTGGTACAGAACCTAGCAGCAGTAAACACAGGTGAGGAACTTCTGTAACATAAAATAGATGCCATTAAACTTGATGCTGCAGTGATTGCCCCATTGCATCATGTTGTTGCATTTTAACGTGTACGTATCATCCATCTTAGGTCTGAAACCAGCAGCGGCAGTAAGAAGAAGCGGAGGAGCAGAAGTCGCAGTCGGAGCAGAGACAGGGATAGAGACAGACGGAGACGCCATCGCTCTCGCACCCGTTCCAGATCTCGCTCTAATGAGAGAGACAGAAGGAAGCGCAGGAGCCGCTGGCACTCTCGCAGCAGGTCGAGGAGTCCTGCACGGGGAGACAGAGACAAAGGCTCAGACCGCTGGAAGGACAAACATGTGGACCGCCCCCCTCCAGAGGAGCCGTCTGTGGGCGATATCTACAACGGCAAAGTCACCAGTATTATGCAGTTTGGCTGCTTTGTGCAGTTGGAAGGTCTCAGGTATGTGTTCGAGGCAGTAAATCTACTTTTAAAGCTATTGAAATTGATGTGAGTGTGTATGATTTGATATTAAACTTTTAAAATGTTCCTTTCATGAAGGAAACGCTGGGAAGGCTTGGTCCATATTTCTGAGCTCAGGAGAGAAGGTCGGGTAGCAAATGTGGCAGATGTGGTCAGCAAAGGTCAAAGGGTCAAAGTCAAGGTGTTGTCCTTCACTGGATCCAAAACAAGTCTCAGTATGAAGGTGAGTTAGCTGTCTTAATGAAAGCCATGAGAGAGAACAGACAAAACTGCCAAATGGTCCAAAAGTCACCAATTTAAAGAACAGCTAAAATTTGCATATCTAAATCTGTACATTTTATTTACAGATTTGTTAAATTCTTAAAAATAAATCAAAGAATAATAAGAATTTTAAGATTCTGCATATTGAGATTCTGCCACAAAACATTTCTCTCTCTCTCTCTCTATATATATATATATATATATATATATATTGAATTTAGTAAATTATAATATTAATTCTAGTGATCATAGTGGTAGTAATAATAATAATAATAATAGTTATTATTGTTATTGTATAGTAATAGTATTCTATTTTTATAATATACACAAATTTAGATGTATATTATTTTAATGAAAATAATGGTCATAATAATAATTACTATTATTATTATCATAACTTGTATTAATATTATTTAATTGCCTTTTATTATTGTTATTAGTATTGTTTTTAAGCACTTTCATACAACACTTGTATACATTAATTATTTGACTAGAAATGTAGCTTGTATCTTCCAT
This sequence comes from Sinocyclocheilus anshuiensis, assembly GCF_001515605.1. Lineage (NCBI taxonomy): Eukaryota > Metazoa > Chordata > Actinopteri > Cypriniformes > Cyprinidae > Sinocyclocheilus > Sinocyclocheilus anshuiensis. The sequence continues at coordinate 326,408 of NW_015554095.1, forward strand.
ATATAACTTTTTTTTTTTTGCTCCGCTTGTATTATATATTGACTGATTACTGTGCATTATATGTGGGCTGATTTTTGTTGGGTTGTCTTTCTTTTACAAGGACGTTGACCAGGATACTGGTGAAGATCTGAACCCTAACAGGAGGAGAAATGTGGGTGGAGAAGGTCAGGAAGAGTCGGCCATGAGGAATCCTGACAGACCTACAAACCTGAACCTGGGCCATGCTCCAGAGGTAGAGGATGACACATTGGAACGCAAAAGACTCACCAAGATCTCCGATCCGGAGAAGTGGGAAATCAAACAGGTGCATGGCCATCTTTTTAATACATTTCTTGTTATAACATTTATTACTTATGTTCATATTTTAACATCTTGATTTGTCTGTTCTTAGATGATTGCTGCCAATGTGTTGTCTAAGGAGGAATTCCCAGACTTTGATGAAGAGACAGGAATTCTGCCTAAAGTAGACGATGAGGAAGGTATGAATTGGATTATCCTTTGTTTAACTCGATATTTTTACCATAACAATAAATAAAATCCAGCTTCCCATCACAAAAAAAATTGTTTTTGTTGGAACACCTCTAGCTGCCTGAGCAACCACCTCAAATTTTGTCTATTGCGGTTTGTCTGTCAGATGAGGACTTGGAGATTGAGCTGGTGGAAGAGGAACCTCCATTCCTGAGGGGACACACCAAACAGAGCATGGACATGAGTCCTGTCAAGATTGTCAAGGTTGGTCAAACCACCTGTACTCTCACTCTACAGCTGCCTGAGCAACTTAAAGCAAAGCTATTGATTTCACGAATCTGGACATATTCTGTGATTTTTACACTTGCGTATATTCTGTTTTTCTGGCAGAACCCCGATGGATCTCTCTCCCAAGCAGCCATGATGCAGAGTGCCCTGGCCAAAGAGCGACGGGAGGTGAAACAGGCCCAACGGGAGGCTGAAATGGACTCAATCCCCACGGGCCTAAACAAACACTGGGTGGACCCACTGCCTGACAGTAAGACATTCAAACTTCATCCTAGCTTCATCTGAATAAGGAATGATGTCAGAAATGTATTTCTGCTCTGAAAAGTGCAATAGAATACAACTTCAAGTCACACTTCCTACTCTAATGCAGGTGTAAGATGTCCTGTAAACTTGGCAGTATAGTTGATAATGATAAATATTACTTTGCATCAACAAGTCAGACTTTCACAAGTGATATTATGGTCAGAATTCTGAGATATCAAACAGGAATATCACACATCTGACTTTAATTAGAATGCTTTAGAACTCGAAACCTCCATGGAATACTAGTAACATTTGAAGACTAAAATTAAAACCAGTCTGATTAAGTATATAGTGAAGTAAGATTGTGTGAGTAAACGGAAGTTTTGCAGTCCATGTCCTCCAGTTAAAAAAAAGAACAAGCGGTTATGTAATATGAAAGACATTGATAATTTCAGATAAACTTCCTTCCTATTCGTCTATACTGGGGTTTAGGGAGTTCTCTGATAGGGAGATCTGATTTCCTGAGCTCTGCTATCGTGGCAGATGGTGGCTGGTCTGCACATAACAAGCCTATCTCTGATGCTCGTATGCCCTCTGGCTTTGTATGAGCTCAAGTCTGTTGTCATGTTTGTGCATCTCTAATAAATGCTTTTTTCTGTCTTCACACGCTCATCCATACAGCCGACGGCAGGCAGATAGCTGCCAACATGAGGGGCATAGGTATGATGCCCAATGACATCCCAGAATGGAAGAAACACGCCTTTGGTGGCAACAAGGCCTCCTATGGAAAAAAGACTCAACTCTCTATCCTAGAGCAAAGAGAGAGTCTTCCCATCTACAAGCTGAAAGAGCAGCTCATTCAGGTGTGACTTCAACTGATACGTATTTTCATTCTGAGCTAGTTTTCAGTTTAGTTATGTTCATAGATTCAACCATTGTCTTTACAGGCTGTCCATGACAACCAGATCCTGATTGTGATTGGTGAGACGGGCTCAGGAAAGACCACTCAGATCACTCAGTACCTGGCTGAGGCTGGATACACCACACGGGGGAAGATCGGGTGCACGCAACCCAGAAGAGTGGCAGCCATGTCTGTGGCTAAAAGAGTGTCAGAGGAATACGGTTGCTGTTTAGGTCAAGAGGTAGATGCTTGCTTATGTTAATTTCCACAACATTGGCAACAATGATCTAACATTTGACCATAGCAGTTTAAAATGGATCTCTTTCTGTGTCTGTGCAGGTTGGTTACACCATCCGTTTTGAGGACTGCACAAGTCCCGAGACTGTCATTAAGTACATGACGGACGGTATGCTGTTAAGAGAGTGTCTGATTGACCCTGATCTGGGCCAGTATGCCATCATTATGTTGGATGAGGCCCATGAGAGAACCATTCACACAGATGTGCTCTTTGGCCTGCTCAAGAAGGTACGGTTCAGAGGCTTTGTTCACACAGTCAATGAGTGTCCGGGTCAATAAAGATTTTATTTTATTTATGTATTCATTCATTTGGAAAAAATATTTGAATTTAGCCAGAAAACTTTAAATTGTGATAAAGACTTTTGCATTGTTACAGTTAATTTCTATTTCAAATAAATGCTGTTATTTTGAAATTTCTCTTAGTCTTAATCAGAGAATCCTGAAAAAAAAAATGTATTGCAGCTTTCACAAAAAGAAAATAAATGTTACTTGAGCGCCAAATCATCATATCAAATTTCTGGAGTATCATGTGACACTGAAAATTGAAGTATCATCTAAGGAATAAATTACATATTAAAATGTATTAAAAAAGAAAACCTTTATTTTAGATTTTAGTAATATTTCACAATATTGCTGTTTTTTTTTATGTATTTAATCATAAAAAGCAGCCGTGGTGAAATTA
>NW_015554095.1:329566-335228 GCF_001515605.1 Sinocyclocheilus anshuiensis
CATACATATATATATGTATATATATATACACATACATATATATATATATATATATATACATATACATACACACATACATATGTGTGTGTGTGTGTGTGTGTATATATATTTACTTATTTAAATAAAGTAAACAATAAACAACTTAAATTTAAAAAAAAATTAGGCTTGCAAGATCTATTCTTAAAGAGTTTGAACCTGTTTTAAACACTATGTTGCTTTCTACTCTTGGAAAAACAGGGCTCTTCAAAAACATTTGAAAGTGACAAATTTAGGTGCTTATATTTGTCCACTTCTTTTGGGGGCATATGTAATAATGTCTTGTTTTTGTATTATTTAGACTGTACAGAAGCGAACTGACATGAAGCTCATTGTGACATCTGCTACGCTGGATGCTGTGAAATTCTCACAGTACTTTTATGAAGCACCTATTTTTACTATCCCTGGTCGTACATATCCAGTGGAGGTTTTGTACACTAAAGAACCTGAGACTGATTATCTGGATGCCAGTCTGATCACAGTCATGCAGATTCACCTCACTGAGCCTCCAGGTAACTTTTTGCACACAGTTGTTCCCAGAAGAACTTGTAAATGCCTGTGAAAATGAACTTCCTGTAATAAAAGTTATTTAATGTGCAGGTGATGTCTTGGTGTTCCTGACGGGTCAGGAGGAGATCGACACTGCCTGTGAGATCCTGTACGAACGAATGAAATCCCTTGGTCCTGATGTCCCAGAGCTGATCATCCTCCCAGTCTACTCTGCCCTGCCCAGTGAAATGCAAACCAGGATCTTTGACCCAGCACCACCTGGAAGTAGAAAGGTACCCTCCATTGCTTTCTATGGTCACTTCTGACATATCAGAACAACTCTTCTTGAAAATGTGGATCACTGGATATACCTTACAAATATTCTGCTCTTTTTTAGGTGGTCATTGCTACTAACATTGCAGAGACTTCTTTGACAATTGATGGGATCTACTATGTGGTGGATCCAGGTTTTGTCAAGCAGAAGGTTTATAACTCCAAAACTGGCATTGATCAGCTAGTAGTTACCCCCATTTCCCAGGTAACATTTCTAATGACCCAAACTACATTCAGTATACATTGTAAGTACACGTTGTCTCCTAAACCGCATTCTTGTGGTCCATAGGCCCAGGCTAAGCAGCGAGCGGGCAGAGCAGGTAGAACAGGCCCTGGGAAGTGCTACAGACTCTACACAGAACGTGCCTACAGAGATGAGATGCTCACCACCAACGTACCTGAGATTCAGAGAACTAACTTGGCCAGCACTGTACTGTCTCTAAAGGTACAATTCAACAGTTCTAATGTTGAGTCATCTTGGGACAATATTAAAATTCTGGCATGTGCAGATAAGCTGAGAATTTTTCTTGTCCTCCAATCAGGCAATGGGCATCAATGACCTGTTGTCATTTGACTTCATGGATGCTCCGCCCATGGAGACACTCATCACAGCCATGGAGCAGCTGTACACTCTGGGAGCATTGGATGATGAAGGCTTGCTTACACGCCTCGGTCGTAGAGTAAGTTTGCATGTGTCTCTTTTCTTACGGTTCTAGGACCGAACTTGCCTACCCCTGGTATAGACGGAAGTCCAGAGCGCGAAAGATGAAGTGCTAACTATTTCTCACCTGTCAACAACGGATTACACAGCCAGAGGAAAAATAAAAACTCAAAAATATGACGAGACCAAAAATTAGAAGAGGGTGAACATCATTTTGAGAATGTTAATTTGGGTTTTGTCGCTGGAGGGAGCTGAGAGCTTGCTATGCTTCTTTTTGAAAGGTAAAATGATTTTGAAAGATGGAGACCTTTCTCACAGAACACGTTTTTGCATTGATAAACAACGCGGGACTCGGGCAGTGGAACGGTTAAAAAAACCTGTGAAATCTCAAGAGCGTGTGAATATTTTTAGAACACTGCTCCAAAAGACGCGAGCACATGTTTAGAAAAAATGGAAAAGCAGCACATTGTTAAAAAAAAAAAAAAAACGCGTTCTGTGTAAAAGCTGAGATTCAGAGAACTAACTTGGCCAGCACTGTACTGTCTCTAAAGGTACAATTCAACAGTTCTAATGTTGAGTCATCTTGGGACAATATTAAAATTCTGGCATGTGCAGATAAGCTGAGAATTTTTCTTGTCCTCCAATCAGGCAATGGGCATCAATGACCTGTTGTCATTTGACTTCATGGATGCTCCGCCCATGGAGACACTCATCACAGCCATGGAGCAGCTGTACACTCTGGGAGCATTGGATGATGAAGGCTTGCTTACACGCCTCGGTCGTAGAGTAAGTTTGCATGTGTCTCTTTTCTTACGGTTTTCAACGGATTTGGTTGTAGCTGCTCAGTTTTCAAAATGAAGTATTAAGTTTCTTGTCACTGTTCCTATCAGATGGCCGAGTTTCCTCTGGAGCCCATGCTTTGTAAGATGTTGATCATGTCCGTCCATCTTGGCTGCAGCGAAGAGATGCTGACCATTGTGTCAATGCTTTCAGTACAGAATGTCTTCTACAGACCAAAGGTACTCCTTTAGCCCACACACGTTAACAGATCCATGAATGGTCAAGGAACAGTTACATCTTTGCATAGAGTTTTAGGTATCCTAGCAGACTGATCCTAAAGATAGTAATCAAGATTTCACTCTAAATCTCAGGACAAACAAGCTCTGGCAGACCAGAAGAAGGCCAAGTTTCACCAGCCTGAGGGGGACCATCTGACTTTGTTGGCTGTCTACAACTCCTGGAAGAACAACAAGTTTTCCAACCCCTGGTGCTACGAAAACTTCATCCAGGCGCGATCTCTGCGTCGTGCGCAGGATATCCGCAAACAGATGTTCTGTGTAAAAGGCCTCTATCTCAGTAAAGTTCTAGAACGGATAACATTGCATACAGATCTTTTAAATATTAATTGAATAAGTCTTACTGTTCATAGGTCATTCCACCGCCACTTGAATGTGTGGTAAATATAACAATCTGCCTAAAGAAATGTTATGAACTTAAGATTTATACAGGAGGTTACTTTACATTACAAAATTGTGTTTGAGTTTAGGTCAGTTTGTGCAAAAAGAATGTTTATAGATTTAGAACTGTGCTATTCATTAATTAATAGGTTTCTCTAGTAAACTGCATCAGTTGTCAGCACCAATGGCCTCGTGGGCCCAGTAGCCCCTCACTGCAGTACACAAGATCCAGGGGGCAAGGTTAGTAGGTTACATCCACGTCCAGGGGGTGGAGACGGGTAGGTTTAGGGATATGTAAAGTGGGAGAAGTTGGATCTGGAATTTTGGATCCTATCTCGCTCTCTGAATCTCATGTTCTGCAGTCTCTCTCACCCACGTCGCTTCCTGTCGACCTATACTGTCCTATCTAAATAAAGGCATAAAACGAAACAAAAAAGGCACATCCCAAAAAAAAACTACATCAATGAGTTACAGGTAAACACCACCTGTTAGTGCATTTTGCGTTTGTTGCAAACATAAGAAACAGACTGTTCACATGGTATAGTAGTAATATTGGGTCTTTATTAAGCAATCTCTTGAACCACAGTACTGTGTTTAGATTAGATAGGCCTCAGAAGTGAGATGAATGCAGATTCCCTATTGAGATTAATTTACGAAAACTTCATCCAGGCGCGATCTCTCAGGCGTGCGCAGGATATCCGCAAACAGATGCTGGGCATCATGGACAGGTGAGGGGTTGAGAATAACAATAACTTCATACGACTTACACAACCTAAGCCTTAAGGCCTGTTCACACCAAGAGCAATAGCTGTAAAGATAACTAAGTATGAGCTGCGGTTATGTCGTCGCTGCTTTGCTCAAGCTCTTTAAAGTTGAGTGGATTCCGATTGGCTAGATGTTTGTTTTTTTTTATAGGAAAAATTCTTCTGGAAGTGATTCCATTGATGTCATTCCTGTGTCGTTATTGTTAGAGTTGTGGTGTAAACTTCCTTATTCTCATAGAATTAGAATGATTTTTTTAAACTTTATTGTTATAGTTATCATCCTTGTTGTGAACGGGCCTTTACACTCCATAATTACAAATTTATCTCTCTTCAGACACAAGTTGGATGTGGTATCATGCGGTAAAGCCACAGTTCGTGTACAGAAGGCCATCTGCAGTGGTTTCTTCCGAAACGCAGCCAAAAAGGACCCTCAAGAAGGTTACAGGACCCTCATAGACCAGCAGGTGGTCTACATCCACCCCTCCAGCGCATTGTTCAATCGCCAACCAGAATGGTATGTTTGAAAAAAGCGATTAACTACACTAGTATCCATGCTGCTTGTACTAAAGCTAGTTTCACCGCGTTCTTCTCCTCAGGGTGGTGTATCATGAGCTTGTGCTGACCACCAAGGAGTACATGAGGGAGGTGACCACCATTGACCCGAGGTGGCTTGTAGAATTTTCTCCAGCTTTCTTCAAAGTCTCTGATCCCACACGCCTCAGCAAACAGAAAAAACAGCAGCGGTTGGAGCCCCTTTACAACCGCTACGAGGAACCAAATGCTTGGAGAATATCCAGAGCCTTCAGACGACGCTAGAACCGTCACACAAGGTCCTCATAGACTGCGAATGTCCCATACTGCTGCAGAACTAAACGTTGAGTTTGTGGTTTTGGCAGAATGGAGGATAACATGGACAGAAGCTAAAAATGTGTGTAAAAAAACCTCAGGTGCCCTATTTTTTTAAGATAAGATCCTTTCCACTAGTGTGAACAGCACGTTTGAATTTAAAGATGTTCCCTCAAAAATTAAAGCTAGTCTGATTTTCTGCTTTCCCTTTTTTTTTTTTTTATATAATCAGGAGCATTTCATTTATTATTTTAATTTTGGATATGGATGTTAGGGATTTATAATTGAAATTATCCCTACCTTTGTATTTAAAAAATACAAAAACCTGAGGGATCAAAATATGAGATTAAATTATCTGGGTTATTAAACCCTGTGTTGGATGCCAAATCCAGTTAATTTGACTTTTTGAACAAGCTACCCCTTTAACATAACAAATCAGTTATTTGCATTTGAATAGTGCAGCTCTTTTTGTCCAGATTCTCCGGAACGGCCCATTTGTGTTGTAGAATGTGTGGACGGCACATCCGTCTGGTCAGTGGATGTTGATTACTGTGCTGAGAGGGAAAGGGTTTTCATTAATTCAGTTAGTTTCTCTGTGGTGGTCTGGTCATCACAATTGAACAGAATGTCAAGTCACTTTCACTATCACACAGATCTCATCCTTATTTGGGACCTTTCTTCTGTTTTAATGTTTAAATGACCAATTCTGAACAGGATCGGTGCATTGGACCACAGTGGAGATTTTGTATTATAGCTCTTTTATTAGAGGAAGTGATGGGGGGGTGGAAATGTCCTGCAGTTTTTGATATTGTTACAGCATGTTTTGTCATATATTGGCGTCATTTTGACGTCAACTTAAATTAAAATCTGTCTTTTAAAAAGTCCCTCTTTTGAGTTACACAGTTATTCCAAGCTTCTGTTATTTAAAGATGCTGTGAGCAAATTTTTATGGCATGGTATAAACCAGGGGTAGGCAAGTTCGGTCCTAGAGAGCCGCAGTCCTGCAGAGTTCAGCTCCAACCCTAATCAAACACACCTGAACAAGCTAATCAATGTCTTCAGGATTACTAAGGCTA
>NW_015554095.1:335261-378048 GCF_001515605.1 Sinocyclocheilus anshuiensis
ATGTTAAAAAAAAAAAAAAAAAAACGCGTTCTGTGTAAAAGGCCTCTATCTCAGTAAAGTTCTAGAACGGATAACATTGCATACAGATCTTTTAAATATTAATTGAATAAGTCTTACTGTTCATAGGTCATTCCACCGCCACTTGAATGTGTGGTAAATATAACAATCTGCCTAAAGAAATGTTATGAACTTAAGATTTATACAGGAGGTTACTTTACATTACAAAATTGTGTTTGAGTTTAGGTCAGTTTGTGCAAAAAGAATGTTTATAGATTTAGAACTGTGCTATTCATTAATTAATAGGTTTCTCTAGTAAACTGCATCAGTTGTCAGCACCAATGGCCTCGTGGGCCCAGTAGCCCCTCACTGCAGTACACAAGATCCAGGGGGCAAGGTTAGTAGGTTACATCCACGTCCAGGGGGTGGAGACGGGTAGGTTTAGGGATATGTAAAGTGGGAGAAGTTGGATCTGGAATTTTGGATCCTATCTCGCTCTCTGAATCTCATGTTCTGCAGTCTCTCTCACCCACGTCGCTTCCTGTCGACCTATACTGTCCTATCTAAATAAAGGCATAAAACGAAACAAAAAAGGCACATCCCAAAAAAAAACTACATCAATGAGTTACAGGTAAACACCACCTGTTAGTGCATTTTGCGTTTGTTGCAAACATAAGAAACAGACTGTTCACATGGTATAGTAGTAATATTGGGTCTTTATTAAGCAATCTCTTGAACCACAGTACTGTGTTTAGATTAGATAGGCCTCAGAAGTGAGAGGAATGCAGAGTCCCTAATGAGATTAATTTAATCAAAAAAAAAAAACATAGCCTTATATACAAGTGGATAGGGTGGGCATGTGCAATAGGTGCAGCAGGGAGTAAACTGGGATGGGGAACATGGGAAAATGTTGGTGGTATTAGTACATGTAGGCTTTGGAGTAGGACTGAGGGCCCATATTGGTGGCAGCTAGTTCGGGAGGATAAGACGCCCCCTCATCAAGGTGAGACAGCGGCACCGTGTCTTCCTCGTTGACATAGCGTTCAAATTCTGCCTTCAGACTTGGCCGCTGATTGTCGGGAAAAGCCAAGGATATCAGAGCCTCCGGCTCACACACGAATTTGTAAACATAACGCTCACCCGCCACCTGAAAAAAAAAAAGTTAAATATTGATTATTTCATAATCAAAAATTATAACCCTCATGTTCTGTTTGGGTCCCCAAACTCTTTTTTAAGATATCAAAAACCATGCTTAACACTTACATACTTTAGTAGTACACACCTGGATTTAATTTAATTTTGTATTATTGTATTTGAAATGTATTTTGTACTACGTGTTTTTGCTGGTGTCAAACTGAAACCAGACAGAAACAACATTACTTAGATAAAATTGACATTTTGGAAATAGGCTATTCGTTATTATTACGGTATTATTATTAATTTTAGACAAATTGTTCTGGAGTCTATATTTGGAGTCTCTGGGACCCCAAATATAGAGTAATGTCAATCTCAATCGGACGTTAGGGTTGAAGTGAAGAAAAAAAATAGCAGAGGAGACAATAAAATAAGTGATGAAATACCTTTTGCATAATTCCCTTCTCATAATAGTAGCGCAAAGAACGACTCAGTTTGTCGTAATTCATGGCTGGACGGTTCTTCTGCATCCCCCAGAGTCTTGCCACCTAGAGTGTCAAAATAAGTCATAATACAAACCATAAAAGCAAGAAATGACTGTATTGCAGTGATTTAATTTGAACACAAGAGGCCCTTTGTGACTGTACAACAACTGAACTTTGAAAAGGAAGGGCGAGTCCCCGCAAAATAATGTAGTTCCCTTTTATACAACCAAATTACCACTAAACGCTGACCAAAACACCACACGGCGCAGAGCTCAAACTGCTAGTTGTCAAACCTAGAGGAAATACTTATTTAGCCTAAACTTTAAGGATCGACTTGAGGGCCCTTGAGAAAAAAACATGTTGTTCCATCTTGGGCCAGTAAACTTATGGGTCTGCTGACATTTAAGGAACAGATTGTTTGGTCTTCGACAGAGCTGTACGCTTTAATTGCGATAGTAAAACTTTGGCTGTAATGAATGATTCATGCGTACAGTTGAGCAGAACTGATGGATGCATCTCTGCATGATAGTTTGCTGAGTCATGCCATTTAGCCATCTACTGACCACAGACAATAGGAGGTTAACGCTCTTGTCTCAACCGCTGCAGTGTGCTTAGACTCCGGCAAAATGGAAGGCTGTAATATTTGGTAATGGAGCCATTCTCCATTTTATTTCACTATGCTGTTAAGTAGGGTAAATAATGCATGGCAGCTAATGGAAAACTGGCATCGTGTGGATGAGTTCTTAAACCCTAGGGAACTGTGAGCTGATTGCAAGCAAATCTCTGAAACCCATTGTTTATTCTCTCTATAGTTTGTGAAGGCTGAATAAACACTGCATCGAATTCATCTGAACCTCCCAATAATCATATTGTAATTTTAGTTCTTTGAATGATCAATTGCTATTAATGTTTTCTGGATATAAAACCTATTTTTCCTTCTGAAAACTCTTAAAAGCCCAATTTTTACCTCCTCTGGCTCGATGAGTTTGAACTCCATGCCACGGCCGGTCCATGCGATGAAGTGCGCATTGCCGGGGTCGTCGAGGAGGGCCACCAAAAACTGCCAGAGCTGCAGTGAGCCACGGCGCTGATAGGGGGCACCCTCACGAAACACACCGCCCCCTTCCTGCTTCACCTCACCTGAGCTCAGGAAAAGAGATCGTCCATTAATTCACCTATAGATAGCAATCATATCTCAAAACCTTTTATTCAAGCTAAGACAGACACATAAGGACTTGATTTGAAATCGCAAATAATCATAGAGGGGGGAGACCACACTGAAAATTTGAGATTCAAAATCTAGAATTTTAGGACTTAAAAAATCAAAAATGTTGAAAAATAATTTTTTAATCATGCTCGAGAATGTAATAATCAGGTTTTACACAAACTTGTGGAGTTCATTTAGTGTAGGATAGGCAAGCCAAATACTAAGAAAAAACGTACTCTGTTACTAACATAACCTCGGTTCCTTGAGATACGGGAACGAGTACATATAGGGAAAAAGCCTTTTTCTCCTGAACTGAAGCCTTTTTTCATTCACGCAGTGAAACTGCACGGCCATTGGTTCGTGAAGTGTATTAAAAACGAACCAATGGCTAGGCAGCGGAGCTGCACGAGCCTATGGTGATGAAGTCCAATCCTGTATCAAGCCTGCCAAAGCCCGCCAGAATGGACGGGGCATCTGGCTATATAAGCAGGCGTTCACCACAGGATTCTCAGGTTACGTCGACTGAAGCGACGACTGAGTCGTGCAGCTACATAGCACGGCTAGCAACGCAGTACTCGTTCCCGTATCTCAGGGAACCGAGGTTACGTTAGTAACCGAGTACGTTCCCTTTCGATACTACACTCGCACTGCGTCTTGCTAGACGCATATGAGAACACAGTACAATCACGCCGTGCTAATGTAGTGGAATGACTAAAAGTATCAAACTTCCATAAGCAACCAATGCCCATAGAGAAGTTAACAACAACCCAAGGCTAAGATGGGCTGAGCTTCCTGAGGTCACACCCGGCCTGGTTAATCGTTCCAGAGTACTCCTGTAACTTCAACACCCAGGGGTCGAGAGCTAACAGGTGAACTAATGTCAGAGAGCTTGAGCGTGATACGGCCAAGGGCTCTCTGCCAGATCTGTTTACGCAGCGCATGTCACTTCAAGCGGAAAACCCCTTAGGAAGCGGATGACTGCGCTGTTTCTGCCCAACGATTGGCCCTCAATAGGTGCATGAGAGGCTGCTATAGCCACCACATAGAATTTGAGCGTGGATGGGGAACGTCATTTATCCAGCAGCTCTTGCAGAAATGACAACACCTCTGTCAAATCGGAAGCACAGCTGGTTCATCCAAAGGGGGGCCACCAGGAGATCCTTGTGTTTTTGTTCCCATACTCGCCTAATTACCTGTGGGATCAGAGCGATCGGCGGAAAAGCATAAAGAAGGAGATTGGGCCAATCGTGGGCCAACGCGTCCCTGGTCTTTGAGAAATAAAATGGGCAGTGAGAGTTGTCTTCTTGAGGCGAAGAGGTCCACATCGGCCTTGCCGAAGATCTCTCAGATCCTCTGAACCGTCTGCGGATGGAGCGTCCACTCTCCTGAGGGGACATTGCTCCTTGATAGCATATCCGCTCCTTGGTTCAATTTGCCCGGTATATGCGCTGCTCTCAGCGAGCGCAGGTTGGGTTGAGCCCATTCTAAGAAGCGCTCTACCAGAGTGAAGAGGCGCTTCGAGGAGAGGCCTCCCTGGCAATTTATGTAGGACACCACAGACATGTTGTCCGATCGGAGTAGCACATGGTGCCCCTTTAGGACTGGCAGGAAGAACTGACAGGCTCGACATACTGCTAGCATTTCCAGGCAGTTGATGTGGAAGCCTTTTTCCATCTTCGACCAGTGGCCGAAAGTCGGTATGCCCTCGCACAGTGCCCCCCAACCTGAGTTGGAGGCGTCTGTTGTGACAACTGTCCTGCAAACCATCCCATGGCCACGCCCTGTTCCATCCAGCGGGAGTTCATCCAGGGGGCCAGGGCTGTTACAGAGGTCGAAAATTGTTCCTAGGAATGATATTCGCTGGCTGGGGAACAACGGGCTCTTGACAAAATTGACCCTGAGTCCCAGGCACTCCAGGTGGCTGAGGAGGAGGGTCTTGTGTGATATTAATTCTGCCTCTGACTGGGCCAGAACGAGCCAGTCGTCAAGGTAATTGAGAATGCGGATTCCCACCTGTCTCAGAGGGGAGAGAGCAGCGCCCATGCACTTCGTAAAAGTGCGGGGGGCCAGTATGCGAGTCGGCAAGGTAATTGAGAATGCGGATTCCCACCTGTCTCAGAGGGGAGAGAGCAGCGTCCATGCACTTCGTAAAAGTGCGGGGGGCCAGTATGCGTCTAGCGAAAAGAACCAGTCTCCTGAGTGTATTCGCGCAAGGATCTGTTTCAGCATAGTCATCCTGAACGACCTTTTCATGAGGGCGTGATTCAGGTGTCTGAGATCGAGGATGGGCCGGAGGCAACCATCCTTTTTGGGGACGAGGAAGTAGTGGCTGTCGCAGTCTGACTCGCTCTGAGCTGGGGGAACAGTTTCTACGGCTCCTATCGCCTGCAAATTCATCACCTCTGAGCGCAGGACGTGTGTGTCTTTGCTCTAAGCTGAAGCTTAAGCTGAAGCTTCTTTCCACGCAGCTGAATCGCGGGGTATTCGAGCGAATTGCAGTGAATAACCTCGGTGCGCGCAGCCTCAGCGTGGGCGTGGCCCAGACGTGTTCAATTTGAAGCTGTCAGTGATAATAATCATTAGTGACAGCATTCTCTTTTAATCCACCTAAAAAGATCAAACCACTCATTAGAAGAGGAGTTTTGATGATCTTTATGTGTAAACACTCCGGCAGATCAAAAATGCTGCATGCATTCTCTCAAATCCGATCGTAGCGGATGAGGGGAGGGGCGGGGCCGTCTTCATTGAAGAAAGCGAGCCGCGAGCAAAGCAAAGCGAGACATGAACTCTCGTTGTAAGAGCGGTCTGTCTCAGCAGCGCAACCTCAGCGTGGGCGTGGCCCAGGCGTGTCCGTGAGTGGAGAAGAGCGAGACTCATGCTCTGAATGAGCATTCTGTCTCAGTAAGCGCGCAGCTTACTGCCCTTCTGCGGCAGATCCGAGTGCAATGGAGAAAGAGAGCACGCGGGCACATTGCCGGCATGAGATCAGTCAACCCGGTTGCTTATTCCCTGACTCCGCTGTTTCCCTCTCCGAGGCTCGCTGAGAGAGGAGAAACGGGAGAGCGGGGCTGCCCTCAGTGAAGGCGGTCCGTGAGTGGAGAAGGGCAAGACTCATGCTTTTAACAAGAGCATTCCGTCTCAGTGAGCGAGCAGTCTCTGCATGGGGGCTGCCCAGACAGGTGACGGCACTCACTGCCCTTCTGCATCGTGCAAGATTCACTGCATGAGCCACACTCACAGCGCGACATTTGCAACACCGTCGCTAGAATTTGCCCTTTTAGGGCTTACCTGCTAGAAATAAGCTCTTTCAGTTTCGCCGGATGGCGGCAGGGGAACAGGACCGGAACTGCTGCGATGCTAAGGCGCGAAGAGAGCCGGTCAGCCGAGCAGGGAGCTGTCCAGCTGTGAGGCGTGTCAATGGCGAGCAGGCTTTCAGGATCAGCGATGAGCGTAGAGTCATCGCTGAAGGAGAATAAATCTGAGAATCCTGTGGCGAGCGTCCGCTTATATATACCACATATGCGTCTAGCAAGACGCAGTACGAGTGTAGTATCGAAAGGGAACTAGATTTATATTCATTTTTCAATTCAGCTTTCCATTCTGATTGTTATGTTGGTAACAATTTGATAAAAACAAATGTACATTTTGTAAAAACAAAATGAACACATTTTCAGTAATGGTCTCAGACTTTTGGGCCCCACTGTATTCATTTTGTTTCTCATTTTTGTATGTTGTAGCACTTCATTTCATTGTGTGAGCTTGGCACTTGAACAGACTATTTGTATTTGAAATTAATACCTGTCCTATCTGGACAAGTGAAACTTACCTTCAAATTTCTCAGGAACAACGCGTGAATCATTTTCAAACATGTAACCTAGTAAGACAGGACAAGGGAATTATTAGAAGTTTAAAGTGGATACCAAGACAATCCACTTGAGTTATACTGTGCTAATGTATTAATGGTAGTCATTAATAATAACAAGTATTTTCCTGTTTGACTTTTCAAATTGAGATGTATGAATACCGTAACTGTTTTTCCATTGATATTTATGAATTCTTATTATGGGAAACAAGGATTCTTGATGGTTATTATTATTCGGTTATGTACACTTATGAAGCAAGGAACTAAATTTTCTGTATCTAATGGCTCATTACAGAGATCAGCTAACAACTGAAAATACCCAAAATGGTGCGGAAAATGCAGCAAACGGAGAGAAGGATTATTTTTCTTCACTCCAGGAAAAATACCCGTCTTTTCCAGTAGTAATATTTACCCTGGAATTCTTTAGGCAAGGGAGAAACAAATGTCCATGCCAACAGAAACACAGACCCTCTGGCCTGGTTAGCCAGTGACCGCACAGTACTGGCCAATCCTGACGTGCTGTGAGTGTGTGAAATGCACATTCTAGAACTATACAAGAGCTGCATGTTCTAGATGGACAAACCATGTCCTTACCTTCACTGTTGTGCTGTGGGTTGGGGTAGCCCTCGTTGTGATGATACATGGAGGGGCAACCAGGCACATCTGTAGAGAAAACACAAACGAATGACCCTCAGTGATGGATGCGTGCAAATGATCTGATAATCATTATTTATGCTTCCTGTTGGTGAAAAGTCAACTGCTTTGTTCCAAAACCCATAGTGAGTTTCCTACATAGGAAGCATTTTAGCTGTCTGGAGCAAAAGCTAAATGTTAGCATTTCAGTTTTGCTCCCTTCTAGCGGGGAGGCAGCATTGCATATATTCTTCACACACAGTCTAAAGTGAAAAATAAATCCAAGGTGGCAGACAAGATGAAACAAATGTTGATTTTCACATAAGCAATTTGATCCTGAAAAGTACAGATAAAAATACCTTTTTTTATATACGTAAGTCCTATTTATTTATTTTAATTTTAAATTCAAGTTAATCAATTAACTTTTCATCACCTCATGAACCCTGTGTAGTTTACTAACAAACACCCGTTTGTGAAACCCTGAATTAGTGTATCGCACCATTAGCACTATAGCAAATTTCACGTTGCTCTCCTGTTTGAAGCGCTATTTTTTGTGTGTTGCCGCCTATTCATAATTATTTCCTTATGAGGTTACGTTGTGGTTAGGATATGCTGCCTATGTAGGTAGTAAGCAGCAAGGCAGCTCACTAGGTTTGAGAACAGAGCTAATCATTGTTGGTCCTCTTTAGGCACTATTTCTATAGGGTGTGAGGCTGGTGCATCTGCAGATTTGATAACCTCTGCCACTGAGTGCTGCAAGGACAAAAGGTCCATTTGTCATAAAGTCATTTGTCATAATATCACCTGTCTGCAGTTTTATTTTTAGGCAGTAAAGAGCAGTGGATCTTAAACAGTCACACAGAACTGCAGGAAGCCAGAATCAGCTTTATAACAGCTCTCTCTCCCTCTCACTCCTATACTGTATAAATGAGAAATGGTTAGTTTGAGGTGGAGTCATGATTCATGGCTGGAGAATGCAGTGGCAGAGGCCATGATAAGAGGTCACAGGGGAGGAAGAGCTCTGAGGGACTAGAGCACTTTTCTCATACATAGAGCTCATTAATGAAACTGTTGACAGAGCTGTTGGACTGGAACTTTTTCAGTTCCATTTTCAACTGAACCAGTCACAGGATCCCTTATGAAACATAAACTGCATGGTAGGGCTGCACGATTGGGGAAATATGTAATTGTTTTTATAGATATAATGATGATGACGATGATGATGATAACTGAAAGTGTATTATTATTAAGATTAAACATAATAAGAATTATTACTAATGTAATATTGTACAAAAACATTTGAATATGACCCAAACTCACAGCACACGCAGATTTTTTTTTTCATTAACTGCGAGTCGCTCTAGGATGCTGAAAACACAGGATCATGAACTGCTCACGTGTAAATAAACACAGTGCACTCTGAAACACTCTGAAACAAACCGCACATGTATTTATTTACTTAAACCACAGGCTTTGTGATTTAATAATCAAACTATGCCATTTGTTGTTATCAGTTTTATTTTGATTTAATCATGCAGCCCTACCGCATGTTGTACAAAAGTGTCGGTACGGTTTCTTATTGGTGTTAGCTTGTATTTCTCTCTGTTTTTGTTCTGTAACAGAGCGGCAGCCACCGGCCTGGGCAGGGATGAATCTACTGATAACATGCTGTACTCCACCTCAGATAGGGCACTCTATCCTCACACATCCTTTTGTTCCAGACTATCTCATCCGAAGTTGCCACATTTCTGCACGTATGAATCTGAGCTAAGCAGCATCAGTTTTATAACAGTGTTGTTTTAGTTTTATTTTATTTTTATCTTTTCAGTTTTCATTTTAATTTAAGTTTTGGTCATTTAAGTGCTTTTGTCATTTTTATTAGTTTTCTTTTTATCTTAGTTCTAGTAATTTTAGTACTTCAACTTATTTTATTTTAGTTCATTACTAAGGCAACATTTCTAATTTGTATGACTATTTAAGTCCTAATATAATATTTATGTGTATGTGCTTTATTTCAATTATGGAAATGTTCATTAATAATTTTAATAGTTTTAGTTAACAATAACAACACTGGACATGCAGTAGAAGGGAACGTAAGTACCCTGAAAAGGTCATGTTTCCTTTTTTTCCATTTAAAAGAATCGGGTGAAATGGTAACTTTGTTTTTCAGCTAATCTATGTGCAATGTTTGTTAGATCACTGTTGTTTGTAGTCTTTCACAGAGCACTGATAAGTTGGACCTGCGCAGGGTGTTGTGTTTCGACCCTGTGTCAGTCGCAAAAGCCGAGTGGGAGGAGGTGAGTTCGTCTGTGTTGTGAGTATATGGCCCGAGCCCCCCGGCTACAACACAACCCCCCCGCCCACCTCCCACCCACTCGACCAAGCCAGCGCATAGGCTCGGGTTACTGAGGCTACGCTCATTTTTCCATTATGAGTTAATCTGCCTGCAGAGAAAGGAAGCCGCTGCTGCAACCCTACACCCGCGAGCACTCCGCTGGGGATTCTAGTCTTTCCAGTGCCCTCCATTTTCTCAATGAAATTCCTATGCCTCCTCCTTCTCAAAGAACACAGGCAGAAAAGGGAGGGGCGAAGGAGCAGGAGCGGGCAGAAGTACAGAAAACACTGTTGAGACCTTTGTAAAGTGTCAGTGGATGTGGAAGCGAAGAGGAACAAATAGAATCTCTTCGAAAAAAGACTCTGGTTTTGTCGTGAAATTTACTGTTTACATTAGTGGCCTAATGTGGTTTGATTTTTCAGGAAAAGAGAGGAGATGAGACACCACTTCAAAGCAAATCAATTCACTTTGTGTCATTAGTCTTTTGACTCACGTACCAGGTTCGTAACTGTAGTCAGTGGGTTCCTGTTTGACCATCATATGGGCAGGAGGAAACCTCTGATGCTGTGGCCCGGCCATGTGGGCCGCTCGGTCGTACAGAGGGTCCATGTACTCCTGCTTGAAGTTCTGCTGAGGAGGATAAGGCAAGCAGGGGTCAGAGTGTTGCCGATGATAACCACCACCTCCGCCCCCAGAGGCATGGGCAGGATGCATGCGCTGCAGGGCCTGGCCTTGGGAAGCGAATGGTGGGCACATCTCTACAGAGCCGGAAGGGAACCTGGAACTGGGAGGGAAAATGAGACCTTGATTAACAGATAGGCTCCTAAAAATGCTGTTGCAATGCAAGTATGCTTTATCTGTATGCTATAGCATGCACAATTAAATATCCATATGGATTCGCTTGTATTTAAAATGACTGATTTTAGTTTTTCGACCGATACCCGTACCAATATATCATGCATCTCTACTTGAAAGTTTACACACACACATTCTTTGTCATTATTGTTACCTGGGGTTCATGGGGTAACTGTGGATGTGGCAGGCATGGGATTGGCTGGCTGAGGGTGTATTCATGTACCCTGACTCCGGCCGAGTTCCCACTGTTGGTTTTGGGGAGTAATGCTGCATAGGAGACATGGGTGTTCCTGGACAAGAGCTCTTAGATCCTCCTGCTGTTGCTGCCACGGCTGCTCTCTTCTGCTCGTAGGCACTACAGGGCACACACACTTTCAAAGTCAACAATGCATTTCTTTCCTGTTATATATGCATGAAATCTTGTATGGATGTCTCTTCGATTATAAACACTTTTATGTCTCAGGAGTAGATTTTTGTTAAAATATTATTATGATTTTTTTTTTCTCCGTTTTAAATGGTCACATTAAAACCAGAAAAGTATATGTATAGACTTTTGTTTTACATTTGACCCAGACATGCATTCTTAAAATATGAGAATGCATAATAAAAATATAACATTAATTATTATATTAATATTTTTTTACAACTGAAACATTTGTAAAAATCTAAAAGAGTGGAAAAACTATTTCTATATTAATCTAAACAAAGAGTGGAAAAACTTTTCTTATAATATTTTTTACACAAATTCTGACCCTCAAATGTGTTTTCATCTCTTATTATATATGAAAATATATTTTAGCTATATTTAATTAAATAAAATGTGAAATCAGCCTTAGCAAGACAAGTCTGCCTATTTATTTTAAAAATTGTTTAAAATGTTGTTTCCACCATGGCATACAATTAAACCCATTGCATCATTTGAGATGTTTTCAAAATGACTTCTAGAGACATAAAAACACTTCTGTGATATGTAAGATTAAGGCATCATGGCACTTATTATAGCCACTGCCCTGCAAAATTTAGCTCAAGATCAAAATCACCTACTACTAATTTTCTAGTTACTCTGAAGACCTTGATTAGCTTGCTCAGGTGTCCTTGATTGTGGCCATGATATACTTCAAGTGAAATTGAAGAATGAATCAGTGTAACGTCATTTCGAACAAAATCAGGCCAAAACTCTGCAGGGCAGTGACCTCCCAGGGCCGGATTTGAAGAACCCTGCATTATAGTGTGAAATGTGTGTTATAAGAATCTAATTTCTGTGTCCACAGGGCTAAAGGTGAACGTAGTAAACCTGCTCACACCATGAAAGTATGTTCATCTGGCGAGAGGCATCAAGGAACAGCATCTGCCTTTTGACTGACCTGGCGTAAAGGCACTGCTCTCCATTGGGGTAGCTGAAGCTCTGCTTGTGACTGCAAGACTGGCTGGGGTCTGAGCCGGGACTCTGAGGCTCTTTCTTAATCTTCACAGGCGGGCTGTGGAATGCCACTGCTGCGGTACACAGAGAAACAGGTTTATTAATGAACCACATTTCAGCTAATTCCTGTTTGAGAAATGACAGGCCTTTTGTCTGCACTAAAAATACAACAAGAGTATACAAACAAGAGTAAAGAGATACACATGTATTCCAAATACTTTAATGAACTTGGTTTGTCCTTTAGCTTTAGTGAGGGCAGTAGATCATGCAAACGTGATCTTTTAACTCAACCACAGTTGACACGGTAAAACTTACTGTGCCCTGGACTCAGCTTCAAACTAAATCATAAACAATTATATACATAAACATCCACTAGCATAAAAAAGTTACTTCCATTAATAAATATTGAAACGTGGACTTAACCATTTTAGATTAATTATTAATGTGCATTAGATTCATAATTCTAATTTCCAGATTTTTTTCTTCAACCCTTTTAAAGCACAGACCTGTTAAAAACATTCAATGGCTGTGGTTAAATGAGTAAGCCTTTTATAAACACATCAGCAGCTGGTCATTTACATAAGATTTTTTCTCCAGTTTCTCCAGCCCAGCTTTTAAAGATTTTGGCATTTAGCTGAGGAGTAGCAGAGGAGCCGCCCAGCATGCGTGGGGTCTGGGTCTGAACCACAGTGCTGTTTATTATTGGAGGGGAGCAGCCGGGCTCAAAGACGACGCGGTACAGGATGTTTTTCTGGGCCGCTCAGGGTAAACAGCAGCAGCTGTGCTCTTCCAGCTGAGCAGCAGCTCTGTGTTTATGGCTGTTTATGTGTTGATTGTCGTGGGCGCAGACCTGACAGAACAGGCACTGCTGAAACCCAAGCCCAGGTAATTGCATATTTCATTCACAAAAGCAAGAAAAAAATGGGGGAAAGGCCTTCCAATACTGTAACACTGCAGCATAAGTCCTGCCCTCTCAAAGGCAATACTCAAATCGAAAGAGAAAGAGTTGAAATATGAAAAGAACGAGTGATTCTTAAACATTCTTCTCTATAATGAGTCTGCATAAAATTTATAGATTTGACATTTCAAGTCTCAAATCAATGCTATGCTTTAATAATGGACTGCTCATTTGATCAATAAGGTTGCAAGTCCTTTTACAAATTCATTACGAATATAGAACCACTAAAACCACTCTATTAAAGCAATGAATCATTTCACTCTAAATACTCTAAAATGGGATGGAGGACCAAACGAGGACTTCAGGAGGTCACTTCAGGAACGTGTAACATTATCAAGACACATCCGTGTGTCGTTAAATCTCCTTGAGTTTACAGACTGATGGCACTCGAGTAAACAGTGATGTGACAATAAGGGAAGATCTTGTACTTTATTTAGTACAATTCGCCCAAAGCTCTCAGTTTCTGCTTTCTCTCTTTACGATTCGTGTGAAAGTTACATCACTGTTCTCTAAAGAAACTCATATTTCTTTGGTTTTGTTTCTTGTAAAAAAGGGGGGGATAGGGGTTGTGATCCTAAATGTGTAATGTAATACCAAAGAGGAATACATAATGTTTTTAAAATTTAATTTAGATTTCACTGGAAGGACTCCACGCCTACTTTATTGTTATCTTCAAAGAGTGTAGATCAGAGGAAGGGTAAAAAAAAAGGGTGTAAGAGATGTAAGAGAGTTTGGACCACGTATGTGCTTTTTAAATGTAAACATTTGGTTTTATGTGATGCACGTATATGAACTTACACCTGTATAATTTACAGCTATCAGCAGGCCTTTTTTGTTACAAAAAATAATTAAATGAATACATTCTGTGTGCTCTCTTTTGTTTTATCCCATTATGTAGGTTATGAAGGCAGCATAAAGTTTATTCCAGACATTTAAACCTGCAAAAAAAAAAAAAAGGCCGGTCTTTGACCTAAAATGAGTTTGACACCTCTAGTGATCGTAATCTGCCAGGTAAGGCTATAAACCTGCCAAAATATACTATAGATTTAAATTGCATTAAGTGCATTTACCATTAACACCTCCCTTCAAGCTACATCTAAGTGTGAAAAACCAGGAGCATTGTACCTAAATGACAAGAGTGTCTCCATTCAGGATGAGCTTTTAGAGACAGGCTGGGCTAGAGGTGGGAGCTGGACTTTACATATGTAAATAGCAGGATTCAGTGGAGAGGATAAGGGGTGAAAGGTGATGGTCATGGTTGAGTGCTTTAGGAAGTAGGGGATCATTATGGAGGGCCATTCAGTCAACTCCCACCACAAACAAATCTCAGGACCCCGATACCCCCTGCCCTAAACAAAAAAAAGATCCACCAGCTGTGACATATGGAGGTATGGTGGCCTTAGCCGAGAGCTCTGGGGGATCGTCCTAAGAAAGTGTGTTAAAGTACAAGTAATCACTAATCAATTTAGTTTGAATAAAAGTACCATTGTTGAAACTGTGAGCCAGATTTCAGTCACTGTTAAGGCAGGACAGCTTTGTTTTTAGTTAAACCTTAACTCCACTGATCATCTGGACAGTATTGTATATTCATGTCAGGCTCACATCCTGGAAATGTTCATTTTATGACAATTACAGTTGAGGCCCACCGTATCAACTCAGCAGGGACAGTGTACCAAAGTGTGAGTAATAATATCTCAAGACTATAAACCTATCATATCCTACCAGAGGAACGTGCCTGCTGCGGCCTGTCGTCAGATAAAACACAAATCCTGAACAGAACAAGTCTTTATGCAAAGACTGTTTGATAAAAACACTGAACAAAGGATTATTGTATTGTGTTAGTCTGGTGTGATGGGAGTGTTTGATATTTGTGCTGATGTTGTGATAAAATCTGATTTTCGATTATGACAACAGTCTGCTTGAGAGTGAGTGAAGAGATGCCACCTGGCGTCCCACTGGCCATTTGAGACCAACAGTGACAAATCAATAAGAACAACAAGGATGCCAATTATGTCTGAATGGCTTAAAGGTTGGAATGGCAGTATTGATTTTGGGCAGCCCAATTAACACGGCTCTCAAAGCTTGTTTCTTTTTAAGTACAGCCTGTCATAGGATGTACATCAGGTGTTTAATTGAAATAAAAGTGACAGGATTCCAAAACAGAAAGTCACTCTTATAATAAAAACCAATTGGAAATGTCAAAAATTTCTAGTTAAACAACACTTATTGTAGACATTACAGCAACAATTCCAGCTGATACTGATAAGCCAGCCTGATCTCATGGCAATTCGTACATATTTTACGAGGTGGCTAATTCATACAAATTCTTACGATGTCACTTGTACAAATTCATAAGATTTTTGCTAAATCGTACGTATTTTACGAGTTGCACAATTCGGATGAATTTGTACGAATGACCTACACCTAACCCCGCCCCTAAACCTACCCGTCACTGGGGTGTAGACAAATCGTACAAAATCGTACGAGTGAGGTCATACGAATTTGTACAAATTAGCCACCTCGTAAAATACGTACGAATTGGTCATACGATAGCATTGGATAAGCTGATAATTACTTGTATGGTTAATATTTTATACTATTTTGTGTAATTCAAATTAAAACACTGAAATTAATCATACAGATTTTTAAAAATGTTTTTCAAAATCTTAAATGCTCACCATGGCTGCATTGATTTGATTGGAAAATACAGAAAAACAATAATACTGTGAAATATTTTTACAATTAAAATAACTTTTTATTTTAATACATTTCAAAATGTAATTAATTCCTGTGATGGCAAAAGTGCAGTATTACTCTAGACTTGTTTCACATGACCCCTTAGAAATCATTTTAATATGCTTACTTAAAATCAAGTAACATTTTTAACTAACAGTTGTGCTGCTTAATATCCTTGTGGAAAGTGTGACCTTTTTCAGGATTTTTATGAACAGAGTTTAAAAGAACAGCATTTATTTGAAATGGAAAACCTTTGTAACATTATAAATGTCTTTTTACTGACACTATTGAAACTTTAATTTAAGTTTAATGTGTCCTTGCTGAATGAAAGTATTACTGATCCCAAACATTTGGTATAATGGCTTGGTGAGCATAACAAAGATAGTTGTTTTTGAGCCGTTTCTTTCATGGCTTTTTGTGGATTTTTTGTTTAAGTAGAAAATAAGCTAAGAAGGTTTTCTTTCCTGATTTGAGGAGCTTTTGTAAATCCATCATCATTGAAATGATCAGTAGAAAGTCCGAGGAGGGATGTGGATGATAGAAAGGACTGTTCTTTCAGCCAGAGGTTTTGCTGAAACAATGCTGTTATCTCAGCACAGTTCAGCAACACATGGCGGACATGTGGTGTCCATGTCAACACGATCAGAATGAAAGAGAGAGCAAGCGAGAGAACGCAAACAAAAAAGGAAGTTCTGGCCTCTCTCAGATGGTGAATGGCCAGGGGTTTTCCATAAAAATGGTTCTCTGCTCGCTTGGGTTTGACTGTCACTTCTGAGTGTCAGTGACTTCCCCTTTGAGTTTCAGACAGCTATTGGTAGCTCAAAAATTGTTGGCAAACTTGAATAACAAGATAAGTAGAGACGATCAGACAGAGTCTCGTGTATCTAAGCTAAATTTTGCGCTCTCAACACGTCTTTTGTTTGAAAACACATTTGGATGCTTAATGTGTTTAGTGTTTTTGTGTACTAAATGTCATGTTGTAATTGGGACTAGGTCTGAATGACATATGGCCAGTTTCTGTTAACCACACGGTATCAGTTCCCATTTATGAGTGGATTATTTTTTCTGATGCAACCGCATGACGCTCTTTGCCAATAAAAGAAATGCACCATCCGTCTTTTAAAAATGAATCATTAAGCTATTTTACCATTACCAAAAGTTTAACTTTGGAAAAACTATACGAAAGTGAAAATGCGAAAGGTGGATGACCATCATTTGTAAACGCAATACAATGATGTCATCCATCGCAACATGATAGTGTTTTATGCGAGCGTTCATGTGGAAAGAGTAATCAAACTCTCAACCTCACATCCGTCAGCCCTCAATATATCGCAGTCCACTCTTAATGTTTAATGCATATATTGATTTCTCTGCTCATTGCAGAAATTATATAATGAACTCTACTGTAGAGAATGCAGAGAGAGATGGGAGATAACACCTGCTCATTGAATTTCTGTCAAGCCAGTAAGAAATAAATTTCTACCGAGACTTGTCTCACCCTGGGCTGATATCTTAATTATACAGAGAGAGATAGAGAAACACTCAAGCTTTTTTCATATGCTGCCTGATCTACTCCTGAGATCACCCTGGATCAATAGATCCATCATTGCTTTTTCAATACGAGACGTGGCCCGTTGCATTTCAGCAGAACTGACGTGAGATTATGCTGAAACAATGGACTGAGCTAAGTGATTTAGACCAGCGATGACTTGCACTATTTAGCTGGAAGAGACTCTGTGTCTCCAAACACTGTCTATCGCAGTGCGCTGGAAGTCTCTGATGTGTGTGGACATGTGTATGTTATGTTACATATGTTCTATGTTATCATTAGCCCCCACCTCAGTTTCTTTTCTATCAGCAGGAGAAGGGAGGAAAAGGGTCCCTCTTTGAGAGGAGGGAGAAAAGGCAATTTCCTGGGTAGGTTTAGAGTGTTTGCCCCGCTGCTTCTGTCCTCACCGATGCAGTAAAATACACACTGCTGTCCATTCAATGCCTCAGCGGCCATACCTCAGCCTCTAAAGAGGATGTTCTAACTTCTTCCAACAGCATACCAGAGCACAAACTTCCAAATTCATGTTTTACATAAGAGTCTGAGCTGCTGTTTACTGGCACTTACAGTCCGGCATGTATTCACCTAAACATCCTAAACCTTTGCAACTGCCGGTTTCGACAAATGTTCCTCTTATAAAGGTTTAGACTTCAAACTTTCAGAAGAAACAAAGGTAAAACTTTCCAACAAGACTGTATATGTTAACATTACTTACCACAATAGTTATGAACTAAAAAAAAAAAAAAAGAATACTTTTATAGAATTTATTAATCTTATAAAAAACATTCTTATTATTATCACAGTTAAAAACAGTTGTGCTGCTTAGTGCTTTTTTTTTCTTTTTTTTGGAAACTGTGGTATGTTTTTTTAATGATTCTTTATGAATAGATAGTCCAAAAGAACAATATTCATTTAAAAAATAGAAATCTTTTGTAAAAAAAAAAAAAAAAAAAGATGTCTTTACAGTGAACTTTTTATCAATTTAATGCATCCTTGCTGAATAAAAGTAAAATCTTTTTTTTTTTAATCTTACTGACTCCAAACTTTTGAACAGTTCTATATTTAAAAATTAACATGAACTGAGATAAATGTTGTAAAAAAAAAACTTAATTGAAACTTCATACTTGTACATTGTAATTTGCTAGAAAGAAAGAGCAAGCAAAAGAGAGCTAAGAACTGAAAGAGAAGACGAAAAAGTAAAAAACAAAAGAGAAAGAAAAAGAAAGAGCAAAAAAGTGAAAGAAAAAGCAAGAAAGAGAGACAAAGAAAGAGCAAAACAGCAAAAAAAGAGAAAGAGGTTGAAGAAAAAAAATGGTGAAGAGGTAGAGTAAAACATCTCTGTAAAGGCTGTGCTGAGCGCAGCTCTCAGTCAGTCCAAATCATGAATGGAGATTCCGTTTTCTCTTAATGTGCTGCCTCAGCCAGTCCCTCACAACCAGCCCATTCATAAAAAATGTGGGGCTTAAATGTGTGCGTGTGTCGGTGTGTGTGTACGCGTGTGGCTTGTTCCACTGCAAAAAGTTAGTGAAAGAGGAAAGCCTGGCCCCCTCTACGGGGTAGAATGACTAGTCTCTGTACATTTTTGGCACTCTTGAGGATGTTTTTGCAGACTTTGTTGCATAGCAGCTGTATTTTGGAAAGTTGAGAGCTGTAGATCTGCATATTTTGTTTGAGGAGGGGCGAGGGGGTGAACACAACAGCACGATCCAGTGATATATCAGACTCGTCGAGAGAGCTAACAGAAGTGCAAACAGACTTGAGACAGTAAATTCCAAAATCCCTTTGAACATCTCTTGTGTTTTTATCTCTCCTGCTCTTTTTATTTCCTGTAGACTTCTCTTTTCTGGAACTGGATTTATAGCCACAACTTCCTATATAATTACAACAAGGCACAAAACCAAACAATGGCTCTCACAACACAGCATTTGCAGGATTAACTCACATCTTGGAACACTCAGCATTGAGACAGAGAGAACAGGAGAGAAAAGGCAGCCTAAATTATCACATTTTAGTACAGTTGGAGGGGAAACGGGGTGGGGTTGAAACCTCCATTCAGAAAAAGGAACCATGAGGGTGGAGTCAGTTCTGCTCTTGGGCATTTTCATGAATGGGAGAAAGAATCCTGTTCTTTGAGTGCCATTACAAACAAGACTAAATCTCCTTGTACTAATCAATACTGTAAAGAGATTTTTAAAAAACAACAGCGTTTCATTTTTGATGTTCACAATTACTGTTTAACCAATAATAAATGTACAGTTTTAATTTCTTACAATTTATGGGAAGTTTTGTGTTTGCTTT
This sequence comes from Sinocyclocheilus anshuiensis, assembly GCF_001515605.1. Classification (NCBI taxonomy): domain Eukaryota; kingdom Metazoa; phylum Chordata; class Actinopteri; order Cypriniformes; family Cyprinidae; genus Sinocyclocheilus; species Sinocyclocheilus anshuiensis. The sequence goes on from NW_015554095.1 coordinate 354,731, forward strand.
GTGATCTCTTGTTCTGATTCATTACCTTTGGCTACTCATTTTCTACAGCACTGTCTAGTTTAAAGTCTAGAGGAGTCATTTTAAATCATGTTAATGATTCCCTAACTAGCCAAACTAGTCATCTTCACATTTATATCCCAAGTTCTGAATGACAGTTTATGTACCAAGGAGACCAAATTGCTGAGTTCCATCGCTAATAATGACAAACAGGTCACAGAATTACACCAAATGGAGACTCTCAATGTGGAAAAACTAGAGGGATGGGGATAGATTTGCCAGATGTGCAGGTGTTGCACAACAGCATGTTCAGCACCTCCCCCATTTCTTTAATCTGGCATTCCGCTCCATCCCGGAGTCTTAGACTCACGGTCGTGCCCAGACGGGAAACAACTTGACTGACACAACAACCAAACACTTGACTCCATGTATCTTGTTTTCCCTCATGTGTTTACAGACAAAAGGCCAAGAGACAGTTATGAAACGTAACATGCTGGCACAATTTAGCAAAACATCTGACTCACCTGAATGTCATGATAATCTTAGTGAGTTTGAACCAATAGAGAGGAGGCTGTGTTTGGATCTTAGCTGGTGGCATAAACTGACCCACACCATAAGGACCACAAACATGGGAGAATATGTTTATGTTTATAGCCGCCCTGTCAACTCGAGGCTTTTTCTCAATGACGACCTCAATTCGTGAGTTATTACTCCATTATGTCTAAATGAAAGGGCGGGTGTTGCTGTCAGTCAAAGCTTTGCTCCACTTAACTAATGTGACAGGCCTGTCAGCCTGAACTCCCATCTCCTCTGTGAGTATTAGGAAAGGCTGTCAAATGCAAAGAGCACTGGTGATTGGTTATGTCCTGATGGGGTTAAGTAGACATGACCCTTTCCTGCCCCAGAGTTCACCTCCACTTCCTCCCCCTCATTGTTGCACAACAGACAAGAACAATATGTTACGGGGAGCATCTGTCACTAGAGGTCAGATCTAGAATAGCGCTGTTTGCACACAGGAGTTTACTACACTCCGTCTTTTAGCAAGCCACGGCCCGGTTCGTGTTACTGAAAAAAACAAGATCTATGACTCATTCCGTGAACTATGCAACCCTTGAAAAAATTGTCACCATAACATACTCGCCAATGTGGTAAAGGCCCAACCCAATATGTTGTGAATGGCTGTAACAAAAGGTTCAAGAGGAACTGTTTACAGAGTGCGCGCCACAAAGCCCGGCACGCCATTGACAGGAGACACAACAAAACGAGGAAAGCAGTTGAAAAGGCGGCTTTTGCGTTGTGCGGTACAGGAATTTGCTTTCCCATTTACACCTCTGTCAGACACAAAAAGGAAATCTTTGTGCTTGACTGCTGAATGATCTTTTACCGGCTTCCTTAGCTGCTCAATTGAGTCTTTCAGGCAAATGCAAATGGAAGGTGCTCTTTAGTATTAACATCCAAATACGTCAGTGTAAGTGTAGTAGGTCATGTATCGTACGTTTCTGTTACGCACAGCCTGAGAACAGGACTGTTTGTCTGAAAATCTCCACGCCTCAGTCTCCAGCGGTTTGTCAATCAGTCACTTTTTGGACAAATAATTGGCGGACAAACCTACTTCCTCTTCTTTATCTTTTTGTTTTTTGTCATCTTTCTCACCCTCTCAGGTTTCATGTTCATTAATGTTCATGCATAAGATGTAAATCAAAAGGAATGATGTACTTACAGTTCTCCGAGTGGAAGTCAGGAACAAACTGCTCATCGCTGTCGGGAACTTGAGCTGCAGAGACCACCAAAATGTTAAAATAAGCATTCTAAAAACACGTACTAATATATTCACATATATGACGCATGTATAAAAACTATGAGTAAACAAATTATTATTTTATGAAGTTCCTCTAACCAGGCAGATATTATTAAAGTTTTATCACAAAGCAGAAAAGCAATTTTCAGAAATATGACTAGATTCTAGAAGCGCTGTTTCTGTTTGGGGTCAATTTGCGGAAAATTAAAATGAATTAAAACAAAAACCTTAAAGTAAAAAGAATTTAACAATATAATGAATTTATATATAACTATAATTTAGTATAATATAGCAAATATGTCTGAAATAAAGAAAAACATTAAAGGACATTTACATTTGTCTGGAGTCCCTTAAATAGTAAATATAACCTGATACTTTATTTATTAGTATTTATTTATGGAGTCTCTCTCTGACCCCAAAACACCATGAGGGTTAAAATACATTTTTGGATTTAAGTTTTCCTGTGTTTCCTTCTTTCTGCCCCTGCTGACTCAGAAATCAGAATCAAAATATGTTTTCAAACCAAGTCATTTTTCTTGAGCACACAGTCTAAATGGACACTGTGATTTGACGAAGGGATGGGCTGTCCATTAGCTTAGCCTGTGTCTCTCTTCATCATCCCAGTGAAACCTGAGTTACTGCCTCTGGACAGCCCGTGACCTTCACCTCCACTTTTCCATGTGCCAGCACTTTTCCACGGGCAGCAGATCAATATCACTACTGAGTGTGTGTGTGCAGATATCTTGATTACTGCTGAATTCCATCAGATGAACAGTAGATGGGCTATTATTACTCTTGAATCAAAATTTGCTCTCTCCTTCTTTTTGTATTTTTGCTTATTTTTTTGCTTGTATGTTTGACTTTGTGTCAGCTTTACTCATATTAATATTACAGATTTCTTTTTTATTCTTTATTTTTATTACTTATTTTAATTGATTGATTATTTATGTATTTATTTATTTTTATTTTTTTATTTTTTTAAAAGAGCACCAGTGCTGGATCTGACATGTTCAAGGGCATATTGGAGTGACCAAATTTGGATGTAAATAGGTGATTTCTGCCACATCGTTATGTAAATCCTGCAACCTAATTATAAACGATAAAAATGTTGCATAGAAAATTCACTCAAAATCTGAGGGGGGCACATGCACATCCGGCACCTCCACACATCTGTATCATATACAGGCCTTATTTAAACATAATAAGGGGTGATCAATGTCAGTCCACAAGAAGTGATGTCCTCCCCCTACCCATCACCAACACTCTAGCTGGATCCTGCTGATGGATTTACAGTCTTTCGAGCTGATGTAGCCAATTACCTCGCTTATCCATCGTAAGCATGTTTCAACAGAATAAGAAATGATTCAGAAGCGAGCAAATGTAGCAGCGTAGCATTAATACTAAATGTCTCTTCCTGCGCACATAGAAAAAAAAATCTGGAGGACATTCTCAGACAATGTTGGTCAGCTCTGCTTGGGGAAGTGTTCTGGAATTCATCACCTGCATTGAAGTCTTTGAACGCTGGCTTTTAAGGTCATGCAATAAGTGTTTGAGAAGAGAAAGGGAGCAAGAGAAAGAATAGAGAAAATAACTAAGGGAAAGTAGAAGAAGAGTGCAGTTTAATGAGCCTCAGACAGAGAAAAGATAGCTTTGATCTTTTTTTTTATATCGAACTATTGGCATGCGTACGATTGTAAGATAAATGTTTCTGACATTACGTACAGTCATTTCTTAGGTGTTTATGGCCAAATTAAATGTGGATAGATTCTGTTTTTCTTTAAAGGTCATGCTCGGTGAAATCTACACAAACACTAGCAATGGATATGTCTTACATACCGATTGCATAATAATGTACAGTAACAATCAATAATGTCCCATAAAGGGTATTAATAATAATATGTGGATTTGCTGACTTTACTTTTTGTGGATTTGTACATTTGCAGACTGGTTCAATAATGGAATATGATTCCAAGGACTGCCACTCAATACAGTTGGACAAAAAGCCTTGATAAGTCATTGTTATTATGCTGATGAATAAAATAATAAATAAAAGTAGCCACATTGAGTTGTCCTTGAATAAAGCAGCTAAGATATTCAAATTGATGACAGCGACTTTGAATTTCCTGCCATAGTTATATTGCCTTTTCTTCTTCTAATTCTTATTTTCTGGACTAAGTAAGATCTCAGATTTATTCCACACCAACATCTCAAAGCACCATAAAATATTGGCCCTTAAAGCCTGGATTTAATGCAAATGTTATGTAAAGTGGTGTCCTTTAGCTAAAATAATAATAATAATAATGGATTAAAACTAAAAACTTTAGATTTTTTATGGCTCAATAAAAGGCACAAGCAAAAGAAACTTGGGTTCTTCCCCTTTATCCACTGTTCTTTTTTATTCCTGACATGCAATAGCTCTTAGTCATGCAGGCTGGTGTATGACAGTGACACTGGTAACATACTTCTTTTTTTCTTGGGCATATTCTCTCTCCTTTTTTAGCCAGCAGTCCATAAACACAGAAACCAGAACATTGGGAGAATTAAATCCATCTCTTTAACAATAATCTGGCACTTCCTGTGTGACGGAAACCGTACTGATGCCCCTTTGAGCATGTTCAAAGAAATTACATTAATTTCATAGATCCTGCTCTTATCCTGTTGCTATACTGTAATTATATTAGATTCATTTAAGTGTTTTCTTTTCTGCCCCAAGGAAGATTAGTAAGGCTGTTTTTATGAGTCAAAGCTGAAGCCAATATTTGGCCCACCAGATAAATAAATCATTCAGACTTGTTTCAACTTTTTTGAAAAGGAGTGCATGCGATTTTTAGACAGATAAAAAAATATATATCAGTTTAATGTGAGTCCCTCAAGCTTTTTAGAGTTTCCAGGGCTGATTGAAGCCAACTCGATCTCTCTCAGTCGAGTTAGCATGTGTGTGTATACATAGTCACATCAGACCGTGTGTCTGTGAATGTCTGTGGGAGTCTGTCTGTCTCTGTCTGTGTGTGTGTGTGTGTGTGTGTGTGTGTGTGTGTGTGTGTGTGTGTGTGTTTCAAGTCAGTGAGCTTCCAGGAACATCTTGTCAAGGGCTTTGAAATGCAAGTCAGCACAAGACCAAAGTTTGTCTGTGCAAGCATGGAGACATGTTTCCTTTTTCTTTGAGGGAACCTGAATGACTTTTTTTTTTTTTTAGTTCGGCAGATCCTGGGAGGAGCCAGGAGGTCTGTCTTGAAATGTAAAGAATACTCACATGACTGGACAAGCTTTTCTATTAACAACTTTTGGCCTCCTTCTATGTTTTATCTTAGCCTTTAAAGTGAAATATCCCTGCAGCAGTGTCTGTTTTAACAATATGGTGAATTACTCATCATCATAACCGCCTGATTATAAGCCATTGCCTCCGAAAAGTTCACGGCCTGGAAAACTGAGGCTGGTTTTAAAGAGCAAGTGTGTGTGAGCAATAAAGTTATTTCTTGCTTTATTTGTTCTCTCAAAACAATAAAATCACTGTTCAAACTTCATAGCTAAAGTGTCTGCACTACTCCACCTGTGTACTTGTCGTGGAGTCAGGTATGGTTCTCTATTGTTTCTGGTGTATGGTCATTGCCTTCCCTGTCTCCTGACTGATGTGTGAAGTTCACAGTTTGATGCTACATAATAATAGCTGATAGTTCTGCTCTGAGGATGATGCAATTTATTGAGAGCTCTTGTTTTGACCATGCACTTTAAAATCCTTAAAATATCCCATTAACAACATTGAGGGATTCCTTTAAATGTCTTTAATATTTAAATAAAAAAATCCTTTAAGTTATGTTTATAATATTGTGTTACTTCCCTAATTTATTCATTGAATTTAAGACTCTTAGGTGTTATCTGAAGATAACGCATCTCATATTTGCCATATGTCATCTTAACTGCATGCAATTACAACCAGACTGATTTAATCTCTGATAAAGCATAAAATAAAATTATGCATTAACATTCTTTCTAATATAAGCTAAAATTGGACAAAGTCACTGTTTATCATTTCATTTTTAAAATCGCATTTATATCACCTTAGCTTTTTTAGCTTAAAATACACATAAGGGTTTGCAATGGGACAGATGTATAATTAATTCAAAACAGCGGGGTTCCAGCCACCCGGTCTCATTGAGAGCAGCCTTTGTGTTCTCCACACTCTGACATGTACACAGTAAATTGTTTCTGGCAGGGTTCATTTCAACTATTTGCCTCCTGACTGTCCAGCTTTGATGCTGTTTGTTTGCTTTGCCTTGGTGTAAAGGCTTTAAGAGCCTTTGTCAGGACTTTCCAAATAAAATGTAACAAGCAGCGTTGTGCAATCAAGGCATTTTTGTACAAAAGCAACACATATACGTTGACACAATGATTGCCCTGATGTACAGTAAAAGAATCATCTTAAATTCAGGCCTGAAATACTGTATTGGACTATCACGCCTATTAAATTTCTAAAATGAAAACATGAATTATTTCTAACAGCTGTCTTGCCTTATTAAGCAAAAAAGCCACCTCAGTCTAAATCTTTCTATTGTTTTGTTTTGTAAATCTCACCAAGCAGCGTGAACTTGCTATAGCATGTAATCCTCTGACATTTCCTTGCTCACTGCCACTAGAGGGACATATTTATTGCAATATAGACACACAATACATGCTTAGAAAAGGCACATACCTTCGGTGAGCCATGTCTCCTGAAGTTGGCGTAAATCCTGAAAGAGATCTGAAAAGGAACATAAATCATTATCACACTGATCTATTCTTCCATACGAGCTTCAAAGATTTATTTCCTTTTTTGTTCCTATGTTTACTAGAAAAATTGTTCTGACATACAGTCAGATTTTGGTAAATAGCTTTTAAAACCTGCCTTTTCAAAGATACCGACCTGACAATATACAGTGAAGATAAAACAATATGAAATTTTTAAACTTGCTTGCTACTTTACCTTCGGATTCCTGAGGGGGTAATTCGGTGTCCATGTATTTCCTTTTTGTCGCCATCACCAATCTATTTAGGGGCCCATTTCCTTGCGACCTCTACAAAACAGAAACTGCATTATGCAAGTAAAAAATACATACTCAAAGAATTAGAGTGTAACTTAAGAACCACAAAGATCGATATTTATCTTAAAACTCACTATAAATAACCTAAACAATATTAAAAGAAATATTAAAAGTGATAATTGTTACAATGCACTATGACAAGGTAGAAAAAAATACAGGATACTGTCAAGACTAAATACTTTTTGCCATATATAGTGTGAGATTATGCCCATTCAGCATTAAAACTGAATTCACTGCATTGCCTCTTACAATAGCAAATACTGACAATTCAAGCATCCTGAAAAGGGAAGTTTTGAATTCTTACAAAATCTGAATTTTGTAAGAATTCAGATTTGAGAAAAGCGTTTGCTGAAAGGATTACACTTTACCTTTCGAGCGCAACATGGAGAAAACGAATATTTAGTAGACTTTTTGCGACAGTTTTACTTGGTTTCAGCCCAAACTGAAAAGAGTTTTCAACGCAGCAGCGCTTGCTTAAAACAAATCACATGCAACGACGACAGAGAAGCAGCACAACATCCCCGCATGAAGCCCAACGAAGCTTTGAAGTGAATAAAGTCATACTCACATTAGCTAAAGTATAAGGCACTTGCTGGTCCAGATATGCATCCATTTTATAATCCAGTCATTTAGGCTGTGTTTTAATGAGATCCACGCAGACTGAGAGGGGAAGGAAGACGGACAGAGGCAGCAGCAGCAGTTTGTGAATGGAGCGCGAGAAGGCTGCATACGTAATGAGCTCCATTCACAAAAAAAACCCACCAGCGTGCGTATAAACACACACTCTGGTTTCCGCTAAATCACAGACTGCACAGCTCGAGACCTGTTCTTTGCTTCATTTGAGGCAAGACGCTATTGTCTAAAGAGTTTGCAAAGGATTTTGTGGGATGAAGACATTTTATACGTAGAATCTGACAACTAATTTGTGTATATGCCACGTCCGCTATCAGATTATGCTAGTATAGTGAAGGAGTTATATTCTTCATCATTGGCCTAAAGTGATCGAAATTAAAAGTGTATTGTTTTATATTGTTTAGGTTTCAGTGATGATATAGCCTACAGTGTAAAAACGTATTTGTTTTAATAAATTTAGCTTATTATAATAATTTGTCATTTCTAACTCTAGTTTCCCTGCAGGATCACTGCAGATTGTAAATTGTATAGCCATATATTTATATTTATATTTCAGGTAGCAATAAAACTTTTGATTGTTTGACAAAAAAAATTATTTTGTATCCAAAATTTCAGTTGGGAATGTATATGTTTGGCATATACGGTAGATGTGTGGCCAGAAGAAAAAAAACAATCGCTTTCCTTAAATCATACTGCTAACTTTAACTTGCTTTTCTTGCTGTCGGATGTTCGCTTTGTCGGAAGGATTTTGATTGGTGGATTTTCTCTTTCAAGAGCTCAAATTTATTTTCTTTGTCCTTCCTTATGAATGAAACCTCTCTGCGCATTCCAGCCAATCATATTCAAGGTTTAACAACCGAAGGCGGAGCTTACGTTCTATTAGCCAATCGCGGCTTGAGAATCCCAAGGGCTTTCCCTAGTACGTTTCCAGTTGTTTTTCATTCACAAAAAAGGGGGAAAGTCGAGGAAGGAAAAATGCCATTCATAAAAACTTGCCCTAGCAAGAGTGTTTTTATGGTTGTTTTCAGCGTTTGCTCTATTAACAACAGATACGGCTTGCGAAAACATCACGTGGTAGCTGCTGGGCTCGGAACAGCAGTGGACGGTTGCAATCTCAGTAGTGTATAAATTAGTGTACACTGGCAGCGAAATGCACAAACAGCGACACATACTTTCCATTAGAATAACCTGTGCAAAAACAATGACGTTCTCTATTGCATTAAACTGCGCGTAAACAGCGAGTTACTTACAGTAGCCTACTGAATGTTTGGCCATTTCATGCGCTGTGCGCGGACATTTTGGAACAGCAGCACAGTGTATGTGCCCCTTCACAAAAACGTACCATGCGAAACACAATATCAAAAGTTAGTCTAGTATTTCTAATACAAAACTGTATAAACATGGTATTAGCCGTCACTGTAATCAAACAAACTACTAGACCGAACGTTAAACTTTTTATGGCTTTACTAGTACATAGGCTGGTAGCCTATAGCCTAGTTTGTGTGTGTGTGTGTGCTTAAGGTATTTAGTTAAGGGCACTGCTGGTTTTAATTTCAGAAAACATTGTTAAAAATATTTTAAAATAGCCTATTTTTATATAGACTCTCAGTATTGTATATCTAACACAAGTAAGAGTTTTTCTCATTAAATTAACTGGCAAAAATGTGGTTTATGACTGATTTGGGCATTTGTTTAATAGGACTTTTTTGCCTAATGGTTAGAGAGTCGGACTAGTAACCCAAAGGTTGCGGGTTCGAGTCTCGTATCGGCAGGGATTGTAGGTGGGGGGAGTGAATGTACAGCGCTCTCTTCCACCTTCAATACCACGACTGAGGTGCCCTTGAGCAAGGCACCGAACCCCCAATTGCTCCCCGGGCGCCGCAGCAAAAAAATGGCTGCCCACTGCTCCGGGTGTGTGTGTGTTCACTGCTGTGTGTGTGCACTTTGGATGGGTTAAATGCAGAGCACTAATTCCAAGTATGGGTCACCATACTTGGCCACATGTCACGTCACTTTCATATAGCCTACCACTATATGCCTTTGTGTCTGCCTTGTCTTTTTCTTGCTGTGTGTAAGGCAGCTCTCTGAACCTGAACTGCTGGTCACAGAACCTAGACTGTGTGTGTTTTCAGTTAGTGCCAGTCATCCATGTGATGTGAGAGATGAATGAGAAATATAAGAGCCAAGGTCGGTTGTTCCCCAGCACACACACAAAAACACTCCACCCCATCGAAGAACAAGCCCTCCATTCTTTCTCAGCTCCTTGTCAGGGCAATGTTTACTCATATATGTATGCCTTTGATTAAAAAGAGATTTCCCGAAGGTAACTTGTAACTTAAGTCTAGTACTAGTCAAAACACTGCTTCGGAATGATATTCTTCAAATAATAAAGCATGCACATGAATAGCCTTGTCGGGATTTTCATTATGCTCTTGTTGGGGCTGAAAATATAAAACCCATTAAGATATTTTAATTATTTTATTTTTATTTTGTATAATAATAATAATTATTATTATTGTTATTACTATTGTTTCTTATGTATTATTATTTTAAGATATTTTAATAGGTTAAAAATATGAAATATAAAAATTTACATTAGGCATTAAATAATTACAATAACATGTAATAACGCAAAGCCATAGCTTACACTGAGTCAGTCTGTACTTTGACCCCCTGTTGGGTTTTCCATTATCTCCCTTGCCAGGGCTGAGCCATGTGTTCAAACCATGAAACGTATGCTCACATTTTTCCTGCCAAATATTTATCTTTTCTCTTTACCATCGTCTCATATTTTACAGTTTATAAAATATTCACAATTTGTGTATGTACTACATACATATTTAAGCATGCATGATACACTGTATGAGACAAAATCCCACTTTCCAGATCATAGACAATAATATGGCTATTGGTGTCCAGTGGGGCTTGAAGCATTTAGAGTAAACAGGAAGTTAAGTGTGTGCATAGGCAGGCGCTTGGTAAGGTGCTGACCCTGGAATGTTTACAGTGCACCGAGGGTGCGAGGAAGGGCAGCTCGCCGGGCTGGGCCATGTCAACTGGAAGAAGATTCCCAGTGCAAACAGCACCGTGTGAAACTCAGGAACGGGGCGTAGTTGCAAGGTCGGGGGACAAACTTTTTCTTCGATCCTCTACTAAATAGTACGACTAAAAATAATCCCTACAGACGTGCTGGCCGCTGACTTATCTGACATCCTTTTTATGCCACATTGCCAAATTTGGAGCCGGGCTGCTTTGTATCCTGTACAGCAGAAACCATGGCGCCTGTGTGCACGTCCTCTGATTTCCTTCAAGCCGTTTTAGTTGATTTTAAACCCTGCATATCTATATTTCTATTTGGGATTGCACACATCATTGTGGATGCTTGAAACAATTATTGAGGCTGTAAAAGCTGTGTTCACCTTGGCCACATTTGGGTTTGTAGACATTGTAGATGCTTGAAACATTTGTTTATTGTGGCTGTAAAAATTTAGAAGCACCTCATCCATGAAACTAGCAGATATGAATGCTAGCATTGAGGAGAAAAGGAGCGGATCAGGCTGTCTGTTGCTCTGCTGTCTGTTGTAAATCATAATGTGGTGTGATGGCAGACGCCGTGCCAGATTTACACTCTCTGGCACCGGATCATTGTGTCACACTGTCTTTGCCTACTGCTCTGCACCAGCTCACATTAAACTATTTATTTCTAGCCACAGCGGATTTCTCAACAATGTGGGGTACTACAAAATGAGACGCAGGCGAGGATTTGTATTTGTATTTGTACACAGTTAAAAAAAAAAAAAAAAATCTGTGAAATTTACAAAAAAGCTGGATAGCAGACATTTACCTTAAAGAAAGTAGAAACATTTTAAGTTTTACAGATTGATTCATAGTTTTAAAAAAATGCTTAAAAACACAAGCAGTAAAGAGAAAGCCGAAGCAAAGATCATCACAAGTATTTTTTTTCCATGAATACTAAACATGCTAACACACAATATGAAAGCCTGCTTTTCACCACCAAATATAAAATAAAAAAGGCAAGTGCGACTTTTTTATGTCATAATTTTGACTTTTTTCTATTTTGAATTTATCTCACAAATTCAGACTGTTTCTCGCAATTTAAATTCTGATTTTACAGAGTTTACATATTGCAGTTTATACCTCACAATTATGACTTTTCTTCTCAGAATTGCAAGAAAAAATGAAATTGTGAGATATAAACTCAAAATTGCAAGAAAAAGTGTGAGATAAAAGTTCTCACTTACCTTTTTTATTTTTTATTATTCTGTGGCAGAAACAAGGTTCCATACACAACACTAAATAATGCAATAAATAATTTAGCAGCATGAGATGTAACACAAGACCCTAATATATTGTAAATAACTGATAAGAAAAAAACTAAGTAACATTTATTCAAAAATCATCAAAAATGAGAATTTTATTTGATGTTTTTTTCAGTCTATATTAAGATTGCTTTTCACTTCCAAAACTGTACATTTAGATGTTAGATCTATTATATTTTTTTTACCGTACAATGTTTGAGTATCATTGTGCCCTTCTACAGCAGAATCACTGTGTGGATGTATTTTTAAGTGTGCCTCTGTCTACGTTTTTTGAAGGTCTGATGGACATTTATGTGCACTTAGATACCGGTCCTCGCCTTTTATGCATTCTTACTCAGTGTTTGGCCATTGCCAGGATGCCTGCCTATGTCAGACTAGGCAGGAAATGCCTCCGCTGGCATCTGAGCAGGCATACGCTGCTCGATCCAAGCATGGCCCAAGCACCTGCAGCCTCAGTCTCCTGCCTCAGACAGAGGCCTGCTTGTTTGTCAACAGGCCCTGTCCCTGTTAAAGTCAGGGTCTCTCCGTAAGCTCAGTGCCATAGAGGATCAATCAGACTGGCACAATAGTCCTGTCCTCCAGCGAGATCTTTCTGATGCCCACACAGCTGCACCAGCCCAGCTGAATGTATACATCAGACACAATGACCTTTCCCTCTTATTCCCTCTGACAGCTTTTCTCTGGCTGCCAGCAGCACATCAGGAGTCTGTGGAGAAGACCGTTTTTGTGTGTGTGTGTGTGTGTTCTAAATCTGGTGGGATCGGGGCAGCGTGAAGACACAGAGGAGTGTTGTTAGCGTCTCTGACAATGTGGCTTTTGTTTACATGCTCAATTGTTGGTTCAGCCAACTAGCTGACATTTCCATTTATATCCCATTTTCCAGGCCATTTCCATGCTAATTTAAGGACAAAACAAAATCACATGTACATCAACTGTAGTGATCCACTTGTGTCTGGGCCACAGAAGGAGCCGTGGGGGTAGGAGTGATATCAAAGTCTTAAAAACTGCCATGCTGAAGCAACTCAGCATGTTACAATTTATAATATGTCATATTATCAGTATGTCTGTTATTTTGCCAAAGTCTCAAGGCAGTGGTTCTCCAACTTTCTGACTCTAAAGCGTGTGAACAGTTTGAACAACAATATTCAAAGGCCCCATGACTTTTACAGTTGCACTCTTAAAAATAAAAGCTCTTTATTGATGTCTATGAAGAACCTTTAACATCCGTGGAACCTTTTCATTGCACAAAATGTTCTGTATTGTGGAAAAGGGTTATTTAGAATACTGAAAAAAAAATTATTTTGAGATCACTGAAAGGTTCTTTGTGGAACCCAAAATGGTCTTATGGTAGTATCATTGTGAAAACAGCCTTTCGGGACCTTTTTAATGATTGTTTGTGATTTACTCAATAAGGATTTTTACCCGCAATTTCTATTAAATAAAATATCAATGTACATGACATAACTAAAAAAAATGCATATTCATTTTTTAAAAGCCCATTGAAATGTTTAAATCAATATGACTTTCCAAGATCTAGAAATTACACTTTTAAACTTAGACTACTTCATATTTCCAGGTTTTCCAAAAAAGTAGGATCCCTGGTTCTTCAAAATGGGAAGGGGGTGAATTAAAATGCTGAATTATTTAATTGTTTTGGCTTATTTTAAGTCATCTTGAAGCCCCCTTAGAAGTTTGCTGAGGCCCTCTGGTTGAGAACCACTGCTTTTAAGCAACTCGGTGGCCATATGACTCCACGAAGTGTGTTATTTAGCTCAAATAGTGCAAAAGAACACATTTTTTTCTGGCTAGTTCAGCTAATGCTAATAAAAAGCACAAACAAACAGGTTACTGGCTCTTTTAACCGTTAATTAGTGTGAAGATTTCTCACATTCTGCCTTTTGTAATCACAAAGTTAAAATTTGATACAGGTATAAAGGAAAAAATGATGGTCTGAGCTTTACATGTGGTCTGTGAATAAGATGTTAAGTGCACAAAACAGTGGGCCGCTGGAGTTTTGGCTCTGTTTGTAATCACTGAGTAGCAATTTTCATCCATATTCTTTGAGTTTTCTAAAGGGATTACTGTAAAGTCAGTTCGATTTTGAGTTGTAATTAGTCTGCCATTGTACAAACAGAGCAATATAAACAATGTCTCCAGATTTTCCTCTAAATGAACACAAGCCCATTTTGGAGTGCAAACAAAAAGGTTTGAGTGTTTAGTTTAGACTTATCCAGTTTTGTGTTGCCTGATAACATTCAGCTTGACCACAGATGTATAACTTGACACCATCTTACAGCTGAGAAAATATGTGTTTCAGTGGGTTTCATTCGGTTTATAATTTATACCTCATAGCATTTTGCATATGTTCATATATGAAAAATAAGGCTGTTGAAGTGTCCTAAAAATACTTGTGTATAGTCTCCTAATCCAATGTGTACTTGTTTTAAGGAGTTGGCATTAACTTTCTCCAAACCCTGTCAATCACAACAAAGGACATGCGTGTGAGGAATGGTGTGAACATTTTACTATGTTAAACGCAGGCTTGCCTTGAGCTCTGGTTATGAAAGGCAGCTGGGGTCTGGCATGTGGGACCTGTGCTCTAGTACAGTGGCATTTGTTTATGGGAAGCATTCAAGGCTAAAAATGCCTCCATATTTCTTGCAGTCCTCTGTAATGAAATGTGTCCACATGGAGAGATGGCTCACACTCACTGCAGAAACAAGTGACAGGTCAGTGTTTGACAGGAAAGAGTGCTACATTTTAGAATTTAATCAGCCGAGAAGTGAACTTAGAATTAATGCAACTACACTCTAAAAAATGCTTGGTTAAATACAACCCAGCGCTGGGTGAAATATGGACAAACCCAGCAACTAGGTTGTTTTGACCCAGTGGTTGGATTAAATGTTTAACCAAACCTTCTGGGTAGTTTTATTTAACTCAACAACTATAGTTTAAAAATGGCTATATGGCTGGCTTAAAATGAACCCAAAATAGGGTGTAAATTAAAAATCAGATACATACGCAGTAGAGGCATCAGCAATAATCAAAAGGTGAACATTTATTAATAAGCAATTTAAAAATATTATTATTATTTGAACTTGGACATATTAAGAAATGTTCATTTCCAACCTATTTGGGTTCATTTTAAGCAAGAAATATAGTACTTTTTAAGCAATAGCTGAGTTAAATAAAACTACCCAGAAGATTGGGTTAAACATTTAACCCAACTGCTGGGTTTATCCATATTTCACCCAGCTCTGGGTTGTTTTTAACCCAGCATTTTTTACTGCTCGTTTTATCAGGAATTTGATCACTTCTATTTATAATTCATATAATAAGCCTCTATATCAAGTAGGGATAAACAGGACAAAAAGCCTCTGGGAAAAGGCTCTTTTGATTTTATTTTTCTCCTAAAACACTAAAGAGCTACAAAAATATCACAGTACTTTAAACATGACTATCATTATGAATTGCAAAATTTTCAATCACATGCAATAACAAATGTATATTTATTAGTAGAAGTAGTAGTAGCCTTTAATTTAAGTATTATTATTATTATTATTATTATTATTTGTTATTACTAATATTATTATCAGTATTTATTAGTAGAAGTATTACCAACACAATCAATGATTGTAATTTCAGTTTAAATACATTATATAATTATAATATTAATAATTCAATGTTAATAATAACAATAATCATAATAATACTAAATGAAACAAAATACTTTCCTAAAAACATTTGTGCCATTTTGCATTGCAAAGAGTTCCAAAAGCATGAGGTCATCATGCAAAAACAAAAGGTTGATTTTGTGGTAATTTATCCTCATTAGAAAATCATTTTTTAATTATACTGATTTATAATAATAATAATTATTATTATTATACTAATCATTAAATTATATTATATAGTTATAATATTAACAAGTCATCGTCATCATCATCATCAGCATTTTCTTTTAACATTTTCATATTAACATTTTGGTATGAGAAAAAGGATGAGATTTTTTCTTAAAGGTGGCCCTTTAGTCCTGTTGTTCCCTAACAGAAAGCAAAACCTGTCTATTGCTTCACTTAAGCGTAATGCTAAATTAAATAAACATCGCCCTCTGTGCCAGGAGTGAAGCAGGTAGCCTGTGACTGATCTCAGACTGCTGTCTAATGTCAGTAAATGAAGTCAGTGGTATTTGAAGGCATGAGCTCATTTTTCCATTCATGCTGCACAGAGGGCCAGTGTAAAAGACACCTCCACTCAGAGTGAGTGAGAGAAGCTCATCTACTTCAATTTAGATCATTAGATGAGTGCACACCATCATGTTTTCTCACCTTCCCGAAACCTCACTCTACAGATATCACCGCTGGCACAGAATGATGGACGCACACACTAACATACACCCAAGTTCATCCACTTCCCCATGTAATTTCACTATAATCTGATTGTAATTGAGGGATGTATATCGAATAGTGATGTATACAACATCAAAACAGTCTCCATCACCCTCCCTTCAACTCCACCTTATCCATCAAGCCATGACATCAGCCCTTGTCTCGGTTACACATCCTCCCCAGTGTCCTGATGGCTGCGATAACACAGGAAAGTCACTGATTAGCTGGGAATCTCGTTACATGGCGTAAAAAGCAGCGACTAGTTCTCTCTGTGTACATTTTCGAAGAATGGTATCAGATGCTAAACCTTCCTGTGACCCCTGCAGAGCGAAGAACCGAATTCATCCTGGGTTAAATGAGGAACAACGTGTATGCCATCCAACTTTGATCTCTCTGATGTTCAGAAGGTGATGATTCAGTTGATTTATAACAGTGAACATATGATGTCTGCTGTATTTAGCCATTGAATATCAAACACAGCACCTGCTACATTCACCTGCTCTGTCCTATCTGAGCAGCAAATTACTGATGGCCTTACATCAAATCTGGTACACTGAATACAATGTACTTTATTTATGATGCTTCAAAAATAAAATAAAATAAGATAAAATAAAATAAAAAGTTTAAATCTCTCTCTCTCTCTCTCTCTCTCTCTCTCTCTCTCTATATATATATATATATATATTATTATTATTATTATTATTATTATTATTTAAACTAGTTTAAAAATCTAGTTTAAAACACGTGCCAGGTCTTGTGCTCATGGTACTCAGGTCTTGTGTTCATGCTGGTTTTATATGTCTTTGAGAAACATTTATACAGTTTTTTAAAAAATTGTTGAAATTGAATGGCTTTAAACATGTCACATGGTGTAACCATCAAGAAAAAAAGTAATTAAAAAAAATGTTTTATATAAATTTGTCAACAAAATTTTGTTTGACAATCTTGAACAAAAGAGCAGTAATTTTTGTGCAGCATAACAAGCATGAGAACATAAAATGCAAAACTATAAAACTTTAATGACATAAAATTCACAAAATAACAAATGATTAGTTTCATTATTAAATCATTAAGTTTTTATGAAGTTTTACAACATGACATTTATAATCTTTAACCTTGTCATAGAAATTCAAATAATCAAACTAATACAAATTTTAAAAATAATATTAAATAAATAATAGTAATCATTAATAAATGCATTTTAAGAGGCCTTTCGGCCTTGATTAATCCATTATCTTTTATTGTTGTTTATTTTATTATTTGTTATTTTTAATTTTCATTTTACATTTTTGTATTGATTTTTTTCTGCATGTTGGTTGCACAGACAAACGTCTTCCAAGTATTAATATGCAGTGAGACTATTTTGTTATTTATTTTTTCTAGTATATATAATATAAGATTAATATTAAAACAACTTAAGGTTTCCTTTACAAGCCTTTTATTCTTTTTCCTTCATCATGATTTACTTTCTTGACCTCATGCCCCCCAATAATATTAAAAACTAATTTTAATCTAGAAATGAAAAACATGTTAATCATAGAGGAAATGTATAATTTTGAATAATTAATAGATCTAGACAAAAATAAAAGGAGCGTTATGACATTGACCCTCCAGCCAAAGATGTTTGTAGTGTGAATGGGTGGGTCTGACCGGCTGTGTGTATATTTAGCTATTCAATTACACTTGCTATTGCATAATCACCGGAGATTCAAAACAAGTCATGTCGCAGCTTGTTATTTAAGCCCTTTAGAGAACCTGTTTGTGTAGAGCATCACAGTCTGTGGGAGAATATCTGTGGTAGGATTAATTTCACCTTCAGGTATTGCTATGTTGGCCCTGTTTCTTGGGACACTCAGATATCACATTCTGTTGTATCTTCACAAACAGGCTTGCAAAATCTTTTGGTCTCATGTGATTTAATATGTGTGTGTGTGTGTGTGTGTGTGTGTGTGTGTGTGTGTGTGTGTGTTTTTATTTTTTTTATATTACAGTGTCGTGGGACAAAATACCAAGGTTACTCTCAGTTTTGTTACCCCTGCATGCTCTGAACAGAATAGCTGGGCACATCGTCTTTCATTGAGGCTATCATGTCTCATTCAGCCCAGGGCAATCTGGGAGTTGGGAGCATCTCCTGTTACCCATAACTGAGCATCCTGCCACTGCCATGGTGAAAGTCAATACAGCCTCTGTAATGCTCAAAGGTGGCAAAATAGGCTTGTGTCATTGAGCAAACATTGGACAGTTATGTACCCACGTCGTCATCATTCCAGGCCCGGGCGTTCTCACTCTTACAATTATATTTCATTGGGTGTCAGTAGGAACAGATGGGGTCATTCAGCAAAAGTGCTCGATAAGGTTTATGGCTCTATCGCTCAGCAACAGAATCAAATGAAATAAATCCAGAGGCCTGTCTGTTGAGGTAAACATGAGCTCAGCTCTGTGGGTTTTCGGTAAAGCACCTGACTTCCGCTATATACAGTTGAGCTGAGAATATTTATAAAACAGAGAGAAACACGTCAGCTTCTGTGCATTTGGAGAGGCGGGGATAAAGCTTACATTTTATACATCCGTTATGGTTCAACTCATTAGACTAGTTCAACTGAAAGTGAGTGTTTTAATTGCATTATATCGACGTGTTGTATTTGCTACAAAAGCAATACTATACCTATTAGACTGAGTCAGTTTGCACTGAGATCATTGTTATCTCACACCATTAATGTGAGTGCACTGACCTTTAGGTTTCCAAACACCATAGCTGTGGTAAGAGGCGCCACCATGTGGTCTTTGTGAGAACGTTCTGTCCTGGATTAAATTGGCCAAAAATGGGAAAACCACTTTTACAACTTTTATTTGTCAGTTTCAAGGGGATTACTTATTGTACTAAACTGCTAAGCATCAGAAACGGCTTCTATGTTAATTTTACTAGCTTACGGCATATTGTTGCTTTAAGGTTTGCTTGTATTATCGCATTAATGGAATAATTCCCCCCAAAATAAAATTTTGCTGAAACAGTCCTCATCCTCAGATGTACACAAGATGTAGATAAATTTGTTTCTCCATCAGAACAGATTTGGAGAAATGTAGCATTACATGACTTGCTCACCAAGCGAGAATCGCCCAAAATAGTTCCAAACAAATAAATTTATGGATTTTGATGTGAGAGGACAACAAGGAACTATTTCACTACAGAAAGCGTTATTATGGATTATATGGACTACTATTTTGGCCAGAAGCGACGGTTTCTTACAAACACGCAGCTTTTCACTTCATAAAATGTTAATTGATGGACTGGAGTCATGTACGTAGATAGCTTGTGGATTATTGTGAGGTTTTTATCAGCTTTTTGGACTCTTATTCTGACGGCAGGCTATATTTCTCCAAATCTGCTCCAATGAAGAAACAAACTCACCTATCTTGGATTGTCTGAGGGCGATTACATTTTCGGCAAATTTTCATTTTTGGGTGAGCTATTCTTTTAAGGCTCAGTCATTTTAAATATCTATTGCATGTATAAATATATATACTAAATATTTTTTCTTTTTTAATCAAGCCAACTAGTGAATTTGCTTCTTTAGTACTTTTACTGGTATATGCTTACATTCTCCAGTAGATGGCAGGACAACATGAGATGGCAGTATATCTCACGAAATGAATATTCTTGTGTTGTAACGTAAATGTATCAGACGGCCCGAAATATGCTATGGTCAAAATCACTTAAAATGTATTAATGATAACTTATATTTAGACAGTGTAAGAACATTATAGGATGAAAGTACAGAGCTAAAGTTAAGAGCTTACCTGAGATAGGCTACTGAACAGAATTGATATACTGTAATTGATCGCTACATACTTGTATGTGCTTGTGTTTTCCCTCTGAAATTATGTAATTTTCTGGAAGATGATGTCATTAAGCTCCTGGCTTTTGTTTGTTAATGTGTTATTGCCAAGTCTAACAGGTTTGAAATTGATATTGAGGATATAGCCTAAAAATTGATTGAAAATGAATTTGATTAAAGAAAGGAGAAAAATTTGTCTTTTTTCTTCTCTTTTTAATCAAATTCATTTTCAAATCATTAATGACTTTAAAAGTTTTTATTTGAAGTTAATTACTTATTTTTGATAGCCTAATAAAAGATCTGAAAGAAAAAGTTAATATAAAATGAATATGGTTTTCAGTTTTTTAAATTGTAGGATTAATTGTTTATCCAATATATTAGGGAAAGAATCTTGTACTACATAGCACACCACATATGGAACTCCTTGTCATAATCCAAATATTTACATTTACATTTAGTCATTTAGCAGACGCTTTTATCCAAAGCGACTTACAAATGAGGACAATAGAAGCAATCAAAACCAACAAAAGAGCAATAATTAGCAAGTGCTATGAATATAATCCAGTTATCATTTATGCATTATTTTTGCTTGAACGTCAATGTTGAAAGTATATTTGTGTGTTTGAGTGCAATAAGAAAGCATGTGAGAGAAAAAAGTATTTGCACTAAACCCTTACATAATATAGCTCAACTAATTTGTACCTGTGATTGGAAGCAATCCATGGAAACCCAGTGATGTCTTGTTCTTTCCAGAACTTTCAAAACCAATTAGACTTTAACCTCTGAATGTACACAGAGACATACTGTACATCCACGTATACCTTTACTGCATAATAATCCTGTATAAACATTAAAACCAATCTTACCTAAACAGGGAAATTCGATATCTTTAACACATTCACCAGGTTGTAAACATTTAAACCCATCTGTCAGGCCTGTAGATCAGTCATTTGACTTTGAAAACATTTCATTTCTGTGCTCTGTTTCTCCCAGCATGCACCTACACTTATCATCTCCTCCCTTTTGCTTTCATTTTCTCCCTCTCCATCTCTTTCACTTGCCCTCTGTTCTTTTCCCTCTTCCTCACCACTTCTCCCCGCATCCTTGGTGAAATATGGACAGGAAGATGGTGAAAGCCAGCCTGGAGTGAACCACATGGGCCGAGCGAGAAGCCCGCAAGGTCGCCAGGTAATAATGGCAGCATTTTTGGAACAGGTCAGGATTTCAGCAGCATTTTATTTTCTGTTGAAGAGGAGAAGAGAAGACAGGAGAACATCTGGAAGTGTAGAATAACACTCATTTGGCTGGGCATCTGCAGTGGATGACAGATTCTTTATTTTTTCCTCCGCCTGTTTGCTGATGCGTCTGTGGAACATTCCTGTATTCAAATAAGACTTCAAAATTAGTTTGTTCTGTGAAAGCCATTTTGCAATCACTTCCAAACATGTTGAAGAAAAAGTGGGTA
Source organism: Sinocyclocheilus anshuiensis (assembly GCF_001515605.1). NCBI lineage: Eukaryota > Metazoa > Chordata > Actinopteri > Cypriniformes > Cyprinidae > Sinocyclocheilus > Sinocyclocheilus anshuiensis. The sequence goes on from NW_015554095.1 coordinate 376,266, forward strand.
CGATCAAACAAATCCCTGAAATAAATAAAACAAGTGAAATATATGGAGCTGAACTTCTCGTTCTTGAAATTTGTCAGATGAATGAGCCTTTCCCACTGAATATCTCTGAAGAAGAGATTCATTATTCTGTCAGTGCTTGTGTTTTTCTGTCTTGTTTGTTGTCACAGGTGCAGATGTGGTCTGTTAGCTGTTGTTTACCTCAGATTTGAATGTTTGCTCTGCCATCCATATGAACTTTAAGTGTATTAACTTTTATTTTTAACAGGATAAGATATTTAAACTTAAAATAATTATATATATATATAATTAGATAGCTAGGTGACAACTAGTATAATAGTTGTCTATAGTACTATAACCAGTATAAAAAGTAAAATATTAAGTATTATGTAACTTAGCATTTTAATATTTATAACACCATTTTAAATGCCTGCACAAGTTTGTTGTGTAATTTTCTGTCCTATTTTGGAAGCAATATTTCACTGCATTGCATTTATTTGTATAAACATAATATTTGAAAGTAGATGGGGTACATTTTAAAGTTATTATATTGTTATGCTTTTAAATAAGTATGTATTTATTATACTTTTATTCATATATACTTTTGGGTTTATTTATTTATTTTTTAAAGGGTTTGTTGTCTGATGTCACAATTAAATTTGTATTTGTATTTGTAAATTTAGTATTTACTATAAATAAATAGTACATTAAACTGCAATAAATAAGTGTTACAAAATACAGATTCAAAGGATAACAGTAGCCTATAAGAATGTACAATAACTCCCATAAATATATGTAATGTATAATGGTGTGACATATTTATGGCTGTATGTACGCTACCATTAAAAAGCTTGGGTAGAGTAAGATTATTTTTAAAAGAAATTAATAATTTGAGCATTAATTGCATTAAATTAATCGAAAGATACAGCAGTATTCCTATTTCAAATATATGCTGATTGGAAACTGGAGCAGTGACTCCTGAAAATTCAGCTTTGCCGTCACATGAATACATTACATTATAAAATATATTAAAGTAGAAAAAAGGTACTTAAAATTGTAATATTATTTCACAATTTTACTGTTTTTATTGTATTTTTTATTTTTTTTTAAATCAGCCTTGGAAGGGACTTAAAAAAAAAAAAATCATTCCAACCCCAAACTTTTGAACAATGGTGTATATTTAATATGTAGACAAATACATGGTAAATAAATAAACATTATTATTTTTTCTTGTCATTAAAATATCTAAAATAGCTCATTAGACATATTTTCAGGGCTTGCAAAAGCTGTCCCGAACAACTCTACATCAAGTGTTCAGACGTTCCCCCCGTGGTGAGGACAGACACCCACTCTCCCCTGCTCCAGCTAACCTGGAGCGTCAGTACCCCCCACTGGGTCCTGGCTGTTTATCTCTTCCGAAGCGCCCGTGATTAATGAGGCCCTGAACACATCCTCTTTCCCCTGAACCAGCTGAATAAACAGGCCACGTTATTCCAGCCCAGCCTTGCCTGGGAGCTCAGCTACAGGTTGCCAAAATCCCCTGGTCGCCCCACACAACTCCCCAAGACCCCCTGGCTCTCTCCTGGGATTGTCCTGTCATGCACAGGGGACAGCAGAGGGCGATGAGGGGTAGAACAGGAGGAGAGTTCAGAAACTTTGTTGGAACTGAAAGTTTATAATGGGATAGTTTACCCAAAAATGTCATTATTATTTTGTCATTATTTACTTACCCTCATGTCCAAACCATGACTTCTATTCTGTGGAACACACAAAAGTTATATATATA
>NW_015554095.1:378159-378482 GCF_001515605.1 Sinocyclocheilus anshuiensis
TCTGTTCAATTCTCAGCTGATTATCACATCTCTGAATGATTCAGAAGACATCATTTTATGTCTAATCCTGATTTCAGGGTTAGAATTATGACTAATGACAGAAGAAATTGCAAACATGACCCAGATGTTTTCTGCTACATATCTGGGTATTTTACTGCATCCAAAAAGTGACAACTTCTTATTTATTTAAAATATTGTGTTTATGTAAAGTTATTTCATATTAAATAAGTATTTTAACATATTTGTCCACTCCTGTGCAGAGTATTATTATACATTAATAATGTATATATATATATATATATATATATATATATATGTATATT
>NW_015554095.1:378551-388132 GCF_001515605.1 Sinocyclocheilus anshuiensis
TATATATATGTATATTTCTTGCTCTCTGTCTTTGTGAATATAGTCAAAGCTGAATGGTATGACACAGTAGGATTTTAGAAAGGATAATTAAAAAGGGGAAAAAATAAAAATTAGGGAGAATCAAGCAATTATGAATTATTTACTGCTATTGCGTAAATAATATGTAATCATGTAATCCATATGATTATTTTAAAATGTAATATACCCTAATTACAAGGACTTAATTTTTGGAATCTGATTATGTAATCTAAATGACATGTAATCATGTATGTATGTATATATGTTTATATTAGTTCTGTCAAACGATAAATCACATCCAAAATAAAAGTTTTTGTTTACAAAATATATGTGTGTTATGTGTATATTTATTATGTATATATAAATACGCATACATACAGCATATATTTTGAAAATATTTACTTGTATTTACATACAATTACATATATATCATATATAAATATATTTAATATAAACGTAACATATTGTTCTTAAATATATACATGTTATATACATAATAAATATACACAGTACAAACACATATATTATGTAAACAAAAACATTTATTTTGGAAGTGATTAATCACGATTAATCGTTTGACAACACTATATATCATTTATAGAATTTGAAAGCTCTCCTTATTTTGTGAAAAAAAATGTGTGCAATGGAAAGTTTTGGCTATTTTTGTAGTCAGCATCATCAAATTAGATAATATTAGGCATTTTTTAAAGATGTAGGGCAGTGCAATGAGAGAATTTAACTTTTTTGGTGAACTTTCCTTACAAAATGAGCCGTTTCCTTTTTCTGGTACTTTTTTAGTCACTTGGTAAACCGCCATGACTGAACGCTGATGTTTGACTGTTCTAGTCTGTACCCCTTTCATTTGGCACTGAGCTGGAAGACTGATTACTGCATTTCTGTGTCTCGACATACTGCTGAAATAGATCGATATCAGAGAACAAAACCACTGCCTTTCCCACTTGATCCAACCACAGACGGCATTCCAGCTGGACCTGGGACTTTGTTTTTCACCTTGTTATTTTTTATTAGTATGGCCTATGTTTAGAGAGAGATTTTTTAATATACTTTCCCATTTCTCTTTTTCTTTTCTTTAGAATGATTTGTTTTCATGAGAATTATCCAGATGACATAGAGAATCACGTCCACCTGCTCACTAGTTGTTGACTACATGAGGCTTTAGTTTATTTGTTTAGGGAGGACTGGGGTGCTAGAAGTTTGTTTCCTATACGCTGCTTCAGTGTCAAAAGTTGTACTCTCCACTTGGCGGGGGGCTTTCCGCAGTGAGCTTTACGGAGGCCGTTCCCTCTCTGTGTTTCACCAGGGTTTTTATGTGAGTCTTGCTCCCTTCACATTTAGGCCATTTGTCCATGAGCATTTCCTCCTCTGTCTGTTTATGTTTCTGCCCCTAGTGTCTGAACTCACACCTCCCAAACTGCAGCTGATCATCGAGTTTGACTGATGAGCGGACTTTTACAAGCCTCCTTCACCCAAATGTGTTGGGGAGCGATCGCAAATCCATTACACATGGCCAATTGCGCTCACTGTTAAGAGCAGTCTGTACTCAAAACAAACAAAAGTTTGACCCACAAAGGTGCTCTTTTTATAATGAACAAATGTTGAGCTGGGCAACATCACTTTAACACTTGTGTGGTGGTGGTGTTCAAGTTTTTTGCTCCACATTGTGGATCCCTGTTAAGTATGTGTAGGGAGTACTTGGAAAGACATTGATTTTGAAATTATTACTTTATTATAATAGTTATTATCAATTTATTCGACTATATGTGTGTGTCTATTAGTGATGTCAAGACGATTCATTTTCTAAATTATTTTAATTTTTCAATTTTTGTTTCTTTTTTAAATTAACGGTTTATAAGCCAAACCATTATCAAACTAAATGCTGTAATACAATTTTAGATTTGTATTTAATATAATATTTTATTATTAATTTTTTTTAGGGTTCTATATTTCTCCTACTGCTTGGCGAGTCTGTTTTTCAGCCTCAGAATTGACTGTTTTTAAGTTTGTTTAACAGTGAATTACTGTAATAATGGATTTTCCCAATTTTTTTATTTTTTAAAACTGTTTCTTACAATGCTTGTACATAAATGGTCTTGTGACAGTAATTTTGTGAAATATTATTACATTTTAAAATAACTTTATTTCTATTTTCGTATATTTAAAAATGTAATCTATTACAGCCATTACTCCAGACTTCAGAGTCACATGATCTATCAGAAATCATTCTAATATGATGATTTGGTGCTGAAGAAACATTTCTGATTATTATTAATGTTGAAAACAGTTGTGCTGCTTAATATTTTTTGCAAAAAAAAATTTTCCCAGGATTTTTTGATGAATAATAAGTTCAAAATAACAGCATTTATTTGAAATAGAAATCCTTTGTATCGATCTAAATGTTTTTACTGTTTCTTTTGATCAGTTTAATGTGTCCTTTTTAATGTAAGAGTATTCATTTATTTATGTATGTAACAAAATATAAAATATATTTCATAAAATGATCTCTCTTACAGTCCTAATTATCATTTTATTCATATGCATGATAATGCTAAATGATTTTCAATACAATATCAGTTAAAAACTACATATTTCTAGTTTGGAATTGATGATAATGTACTTACATATCTATATTGCTGGGACTGGAGTTCTCTTATTCTCTTATCTAGTCTACGTTGGTATGTGCTATAGCCCGTTTTAATCCAAACACTAAATAAGAGACTGTGAAAACTAAAGAGAGAAATGTTCCAGAAATTCAGTGGTCCTGGTCGGATAGCGATGCCTGACCGAGGCTGGATAGGAGACTTTAGCCTGGGCCTGTGTGGCGAGACAGAGAGGGAATGTGTGGAGGTGTGAGCTGAGCGATAGGGAGCAGGGGTGATTGCTGTTGACAGGGACTGCAGACATCATCTCAGTGATACAAGCTTCCCTTTCCTCATAACCAGCTCCTCTTTGAGTCAGTACCCATGGGGACTGAGAGCTGACTGAGAAACATCTGGAGCATGGTGATGCGCACGTTGCAAGGAGTGAGATTGTATGTTGAAAATATTCAATGTAGGGACAATTGTTGATGTGAAATGGAAGCAATATGATATAACCATCAAATCATATAATTTGCAGGGAAAGTGCATTATATCCATATATCAAATGTAGACTTACATTGGCAAAACTACTGTTTTAGCCCACAAACTCAAGTTAGCACATTGTAACCATGTTTGAGGTCATGTATGGAAACATAACTGTGGTCAAAAGTCAAAAAGAAAAAAACCACAATGGATGTTTTTTTGGAGCTTGTATGCATATTTGATTAAATAAATTGAGTAACATGATATAGATTTGTTTTGCATCCCATGATGGAACTTGAGTTCAAAGGTCAAGTTCAAAAAAGTCACATTCTCTGAAAACAATAGAGGAATAGGTTAATGTATCATGTGCTTTTGGAACTGAGCGTTTGTATTGTATTCAATTAGAGCTTGTGAGTATGTGAGTTTTAGCACTACCTCTGAACTGGCCAGCAGTGTGTGTGTGTGTGTGTGTGTGAGGGGTGGAGGTCTATAGGCCGTGGCCTGCATGTCGCCGGTAGGTATTCTCCTGAGGCACCGCACTCATACGTGGAAAAGCGCTTGACGCTCTTCCTCGCTAGAAGCGGAGCAGAGTGGTGGCCGAAGTGGAGCCAACCCAGAAGAACACAAACAGAGGTGCTGCGTGAGCCACAAATCCCTGCTTCCTCTGAAACTTCCAGCCTGCTTTTTTCCTGTCCAAATTCCATAGCCATTAAACTTTTCCTGGCAGCCGTTCAGAAAACAACAGAGCAAACCTCACCCAGAACCCCCCTCCCTCCCCTCAGCTCCGCACCAGCACTTGGGATATCGGAGATCGGCAGTCGAGCTCCTTAAATAAAAGTCTGACTTCATAATATAATATAATATAATATTGTCAGAGAGTCACTACAATCACCAGCCACAACTACCACCAGATCACATTCACCTGAGTTCTGATTCCCCACATCTGACATCTGCAATCAAGTCACCATTCAAAAGCACGCTCCTTCCAGTCACTCACTGTCCAGTCTACCGTTCACTACCCTGAACTTTCGGAGATCGGCAGTCGAGCTCCTTAAATAAAAGTCTGACTTCATAGCTGTTTTTGCCGTGTATCAGATTTCCTCCAAAGTGTCTACCGGTTTTCAAAAGGGACAAAATGAGGTGTTGCTGAGAGTGTGGCTCCTTTTCGGTCTGTTTGGTCTCCACTGTGTCTGACTGTGTCTCAAAAGTGTGCAGAAATTGTGTAAAACATGGCTAGATTTGATATAATAGATACTATATATTGCTGTTTAAAATTTTAAAGATATAAATACTTTTATTCAGCAAAGGATGTATCAAACTGATTAAAAGTGACAGTAAAGATCAAATATTTCAATTTAAAATAAATGTAGTTCTTTTGAACTTCATTATTAATTAACACGGTTTGCACAAAAATATAAAGCTAAAAAAAGGCTTTACCATCACAGGAATATATAAAATTTTAAAATGTATTAAAATAAAAAACAATTATTTTAAATTGTAATAATATTTCACAGTTTTACTGGTTTTACTGTATTTTTGATCAAATGAATACAGTCTTGGGTATATGAGTTTTCTTTCAAAAACATTAAAAAATCTAACGACCCCAAATGAACAGTAATATAATATAATATAATATAATATAATCAGAGAGTCACTACAATCACCAGCCACAACTACCACCAGATCACATTCACCTGAGTTCTGATTCCCCACATCTGACATCTGCAATCAAGTCACCATTCAAAAGCACGCTCCTTCCAGTCACTCACTGTCCAGTCTACCGTTCACTACCCTGAACTTTACCAGACTCGCTATATGCTACTTACCTGTCTCTACTTACCCTTAGATTCCCAAGGTTCCTCCTACGTTGATCTCCTTCGCTCCTGGATCCCATACCCTCCGCATACCTGCAAAGAAACCCATCTTCAGAGCTCAACTAAGTATCATTAAGAACTGTCAATTGTGTTGGATACTCACCCGCCTTTGCTTCAGCCAATCTGCCACATCCATTCCTATCAATAAACCTGCTATTTCATTCACTAACCTGTTGTCTCTGGCTTGATCTGTGACAGAAGACCGGACCGATACAGTCACCTCCATGGATCCCTGACCTCCCACTCCCACGGGTGTCCTCGAGGAGCTGGTGAATGCACTAAAGAAACCCATCTTCAGTACTCGGCTAAGAATCATAAGAACTATCATTTGAGTTGCATACTCACCCGCCTTTGCTTCAGTCAATCTGCCACATCCATTCCTGTCAATAAACCTGCTATTTCATTCACTTACCTGTGTCTCTGGCTTGATCTGTGACAAATATAATAATATAATATATATTAATTTTAATAATTTTATATGATCTACACAAATAGATAGATAGATTTATGAAAGAAACATTATTTCGAACTTCTTGTCTCTGAAATCTGTAAACTCGGTAAGCTTTAATCAATGACTCAGACTCTTCCTTTCTTCATTCCTGTCTCTTCTTTTACCTCTCCAGAACAATCCCATGAGGACACCAGGGCCAGGCCAGCTGCTGTGAGTTGTAAAAGGCAGAGAGAAAATGATTGAGAGGAGAGAGCAGTCTGCGTGGGTCAAGGGACAGATCTTCACCGCCAAATGAGAACAATCTGGAGTTGCTTGTAAACTGTGAGTCAAACTGAAGGACAGATTAAAAGTGGGGTAAAATCACTTCAGGACCAAGCTAAGAAGAAAATACAGAGACAGTGAGTTGGTAGATAGAAAGTAGGGTATTACCAAACATCACATTTGTGGATAAACCCAGAATACAGTGGGCCAGATTCATAAAGCTTGGATGAGATGAGTGGTGTTCGATTGAGATGGACTATGTTATAATAACGCCAGGGTCTGCTCTGAAAACCGATCGCCTGGCAGGAGCTGGTTAGACTGCTGCTTAGACTTCCTCTTCAGACTCGGACAAATTTCACTGTAATCACTGCAAGGGTAGATTTCCTGTCTTTCGTTCATATGGTCAGGGGGAAATGAAAGCAGGTGACTGGGGAGCACAGGCCTGATGGTGTGGTGGATGGAGACAAGTGGAAAAGGGGCTGCAGACAGCATGTTGGATCTTGTTCCCCTCTACAGCTAATTTACAGCAGTGTTACGGAAATCAAAGGCTGGGTTTGTAGTGTATCAAAAGGCTGTTCCGTGCAGCAGGATTATGTCCAGCTGTCATGTGCCTTTACTGCTTACTGATCTGACAAAATTTGAAAGGGAAAACAAAACTGTGTTTCTTTACTGGCCTTGCTGCTAATTTAAATAAATAAGACTATTTGATTTTAAAGGGATAGTTCAGCCAAAAATAAAAATTCTGTCATTAATTACTCACCCTGCCGTTCCAAACCTGTAAGACCTTTGTTTATCTTCAGAACACAAATTAAGATATTTTTGATGAAATCCGTGAGCCTTCTGACCCTGCATAGAACATGGTACTGTCATGAATGTCCGTGGAAGACTGACACAGAAGAGAAGACATAGTTGTTATTTTTGTTTTCTCTGTGCATAAAAAGTATTCTCATAGCTTCATAAAATTGCGGTTGAACCACTGATGTCACATGGAGTATTTTAACAATGTCCTTAGTACCTTTCTGAGTCTTGAATGTGGTAGTTGCTGTCAGGGTCAGAAAGCTCTCGGATATCATCTCAAATATCTTAATTTGTGTTCCGAAGATGAACGAAGGCCTTACGGGTTTAGAACGACATTAGGGTGAGTAATTAATGACAGAATTTTCATTTTTGGGTGAACTATTTCTTTAAGGGCCAGCTCAGACCAAGAGTGATAGCTATAACAATAACTATACTAGCATCCACACCAGTGGATAATAATATTCTGTTTATTATAAAACAAGCTACCATTATGTCATCTACTGCTTTAAATTCTTGAACTCTTGGCTTGGGATTGGCTGTCCATGGTTTTATCACTCAGCAGCTGGAAAAATACATTTTGAATGTGATTCCAGTTATATTGTTCCTTGTTCCCACTATAGTTGTGGTTTGGACTTCCCTATTCTCATTGAATTAAGGTGCAGAAATTGTGATGGAATTAGTATAGGCAAATAGGTCCATCGTCTATTGTCAATAGTGTAGTGATGTATGAAGCCACTTTCAAACCAAGCAGCTTTCTGCTGGTCAACGTGACGAAACCGTGTGAACAACATGTGAACCCACTGTGAAATCTGTATGGGCAAATCTTTCACTTTGGAGATTTTAATTTGTTTGTATGAAGAACTGCATATGTCAATGGAAAGTCCCAATTTAGATGTGAGGTAAACGTGTGTATGTATGTGTACGTCCTCCACGCAGCATGCAGCATGTTCTCAGTGCCCCAGTGGGTTTGATTCGCTTTCCTCCGGCACACAATCCTCAGCGCGACTCATTCGATCCTTGAACTCTGCTCTGACCTCTGCCTGTTGTTTTCCCAATAGTTCTCAAAGTTCTCAGATATCTCATTTCATACCAGAGGAGGCGCTGACCAGAGAACAAGAGGCTCTGACTGATGCCAGTGAAAGCAGCCGACATAGTGTGCTCGTGGGACAGGACCAAAGACTAATTCGATTTGTTCAGACAAGTTCCGAATGTTTTTCTCAAAGGGGAGAAATCTGAGGACAGTCCCAGTCCTGTTGTCTTAAGTGAAACTGAGATGTTGTTTGTTGATCTTTTAACAACTTAAAGGCTAATTGTGTTGTCAGGCTTCTGTTGTTATTATCACTAATGAGAATCCATGTTGACATTTGCTGTGTGACCTTACAGCTATTATGTCACATTTAAGAAATATCACACAAGTGCTGTTGTACTGAATGTCATCAAGGTTTTTATTGATTTTATGCAACAGTTCTATATACAAGAAGTTAATATTGAGTCACTTATGTTTTAAATTTGGCCAGTTAGATTATAATTTTTTTTTCTTCACCAATGAAAATGTTGTCGTCTATCAATGTACAGAGGATGCTCTGTAATGAAACCGCTCCAGGTTTTTCACTTCCTGCTCTGGGTGATCCTAGAGCAAGAGAATGTATCAATTCCCTGAATTTCAAAAAATCTAACAGCAGGTGTCCACTGGCACAGACTGGGCATTTATGAATTTGTGGGGTTGACTGAGGATGGAGGAAAGTGCGCAAAGTTGAGAAATGCTCAATTTTATGCAAATATCTGGTAAAAAATGCCAGTGATGCAGGTAGTGACATCTGTCACGACTCATGAACATTTTAAAATTAGATTGCATTGGAGTTCTTGATGGATTTAGTACGTAAATCATATTATTATATTTACATATTAATTATGTGATACAATGAAACTTCCATATAATTATTCTTAGTTATTTAAATTAAAAAAAGTTATTTAAAGGGGTCATATGATGCTGCTAAAAAGAACATTATGTTGTGTATTTGGTGTAATGAAATGTGTTTATGCGGTTTAAGGTTAAAAAAACATTATTTTCCACATACTGTACATTATTGTTTCTCCTCTATGCCCCGCCTTTCTGAAACGCGAAGATTTTTACAAAGCTCACCAGTCTGAAAAGCGAGGTGTGCTCTGATTGGCCAGTTATCCAGTGCGTTGTGATTGGCCGAATACCTCAAGCGTGTGACGGAAATGTTACACCCCTTGCCATATTGTGATGCCTTGTCCCGGCCGGAGCGACGAGACAAAAACATTAAAACCCATTATAAACGAGGCATTTGTTGCATCCAGTGGGGAAATAATTACGAATTATAATGACTTATACTAACTTTTTATGCGTTGCATTGCATCATGCATTGTAAACATAACACCATGTCTGCATTTGTGATAGGAGAAATGACAAACTACAAACGCTACTCTACACTGCTCAAAACTCGCGTTTGAATCGTCAGTGGCAAATCCTTTAAATATAAAAAACGTACTTACAGTCTGTGAGTCAGAACAGCCGGCATTGTAGTCTACTCTACCAGGATCAGGAAACAGTCCTCCATAAAATGTACTGCACAAAAATGAATATTTGGGTTGAACTGTTCTGGAACAGTGTTGTAAATACAACTGAACCACTGATTTCTAGTCGTGTCCATTTTTGGAAGACCAAACAAAGTAGTTTCGCTTTCACAAGGCGGCTGTGGGCTAGAGAGGCCGGAGGATTAGAGTGAGCAGAGGCCGGCTTGAGTGAGCGGCGGCGGGAGGGCTTGGGGCTTGCGCATGTGACGACCCCGGGCTGGACTCCGCTTCGTCCACGGTGAAAGCCGATCCGGAAATCCACAGCGCGAAGTTGATGTATTTCCTCAGCGACCAACACGGATCAGCTCCAGGCATGACGAAGCAGATATCGTCCTCTTTTGGAAGGCCAAACACACAGCGCCTTCACGACATGGCGGCGGCAACAACAATACTACAGCGAGAACAGCGAGAACGCATTCTTTCTTTGCTTGAACATTTGGGCGGCGTTATGCAAATCTTCCCACATCGTGACCATCGTGACGGGGGGCGTGTTAGAAC
>NW_015554095.1:391854-412478 GCF_001515605.1 Sinocyclocheilus anshuiensis
ATACAATCCTTCAGAAATCATTTTAACATGATTTGGCACTCAAGAAACATTACTTATTATCATTAATATTGAAAACAGCTGTGATGCTTAATATATTTGAGGAAACCATGATATGTTTTTTCCAGGATTCCTTAAATATAACGTGCAAAAGAACAGCATTTATTTAAACATGAAAGCATGTATAATGTTACAATAAGTTTCTATCACTTTTAATCAGTTTAATGCATCCTTGCTGAATATTTATTTATATAAAAATAATAACAATTAATTATCTTACATTTGGTTTGGAAAGTAGTGTATATATGCATAGCATGATGCAAATATTGTTTCAACATTAATGATAAAGTCTGAGTGTCAGCCAAACAAAAATTCGAATGGAATAAAATTAAAACAAAAACATATAAATAGTCTAATCCTCATTAAAAAGGTTAATTCTTTCATAAAATAACTGGATTGTGGTTGTGGCCAGCTTGTTGGCACGGTCAGCAACTGGTAGGCAGCAGGCCAAGCAGGTTGCCCCCATAGGGACAGTTCCAGCCGCTCGTGTCTGAGACTTGAGCTGTGCTTGTCTGCTCTGTGCAGCTCAGTATCCAACAGACGTGAGCGAGACACACAGGCCTGGCATTACCACCGCTCACACGCTAATCCTGCCCAGACCAAACAGCTTACCCTGTCCAGGGGGGAACATGCTCGTGAAAGCAGGTGTTAATTAGAGCCAGCTCAGTGCGGCGGTGCTGCTGGTGTATGCGTGTCTGGGATTTAGCTTGTGAAGAATGGGTGGGCTCATGTGCTGTGACATCACACCCATACCGTCCCAGTGAGGGAGTGCAAACCGACAGGACTTTCATTGTTCGGTGGGAACGGGATCCATGTGTTAGAAATCCTCCTCCCACGTGCCGCAGACACAGACTCGGACTGAAACCCAACTCCGGGCCCAGGAGCACCATGCTGATGAAAGACAGTGTTAAGGCTCCAGAAATCCCAGCCTGTCACACCACAGCTCAGCCATCGCCACCCCCAGCCCATGGCCTTATGGGAGATGGAGTCTGAGTGTGGGGGTGGTTAGAAGAGGGGAAAATAGGGGAGTGTGTTGAGCAGATGAAGTATATAATTCACATTCTTTAATACTTCAAAAAGGATAAAATCTCCAACTCAAGCTAGCTCTTGAAAGCAGAAGAGGAAAACTTTTTGAACAAGATAGCAAATAACAGTGCAGTCAGACATATAAAGCCTATATTTAAAATCTGTATATTAATGCACCTGCAAAGTCAGTTCTAGTATTTTGTTTTAGTAAATTGTTTTAGTATGATTTTTCAATTTAGGAACATTTTCTTATTGATTCTGAAGAAAGAAAATCAACAGATTTGGAGAGATTTAGCATTACATCACTTGCTCACCAATGGATCATCTGCAGTGAATGGGTGCCGTCAGAATGAGAGTCCAAATAGCTGATACAAGCATTGCAATAATCCACAAGACTCAAGTGCTTCAATTAAATATTTGTGATTTTGATATTTTCCTCAATAAACAAATAAATAAGATACTTCTGAATGGCCTACAATGGAGAAAGAAGCTTTTTTGGAATGGTGTACTTACATCATCTTACCAGCAGGGGTTAGTTGGACCATGCTAACAGGCCAAACCTTGACCTCTTGGTCTGAATTGCATGTGCTTAAAGCTCCTGTGGCTTTATTTTTAAATGGAGCTCTTGCATGAAGCTTACTTCCCCTACCCAAAGTGTTCCCATGGTTTTAGCGAGCTGAGTGATGTTGAGTGAGCCGACCCTGAACAAGGTCCTCCAGTGCCCATTTACACAGACACACATGCTCACATCAGACCCTACACAATCAAGCAGTTCAAGCATTTATCCAAACAAGGGTTTATCCAGTCGTATAAAACGATTGATCTTCCAAAAGATTCTGGATTCCATCAAGTTTTCTCTTTCCAGTAGAATTAGCTAACTGACGAATTTAGAGAGGAGGACTATCTATCTATCTATCTATCTTAGTCTTGAAACTGTTTTCTAGGTGCTACACTTGCTGTTTTCCAGAACGTGCATCTGTAAATGTCTGGAATTTCTTTTGATTCCAAGAATAATGTTCTTACTACCTAAAAGGAGCCACTGAAGTCATTGTCATTCATCAATAAAGTGATAAACAGACATTTAAATATATGTCTAATCTCTTAGATAGATTCCAATAATAAGACAAAAACATAATACTTAATAATGCATAATATAATACAAATATTTGACATTGAATAATTGTAAGTCGCTTTGGATAAAAGCGTCTGCTAAATGACTAAATAAAAATAAATAAGAATAAGGAAATATAATAAAATAACAATGAATAAATAATTCAATAAATTAATTATTTAAAAAAAATAATAATAGAAAGTTGAGCTGAAAAACAATTTAATATGTTTTTTTATATCGATTTGACCTGAATGGGTTTGTGAATTCAGAAGCACCAGATGTAAAATAAAATAGCAGTAATTTTAAGGAGGAATCTGGGGAATGTTGAAACACATGTATACTATGTCTCTTAATCTATCAGCCTCTCAAAATATGTACCAGTTGATCCCTCATCTTTTACTGCAGACGATAAAAAAAATGAGGTAATAACTTTTATTGCTCATGTGTCTGTGCTATAGTAAGAGGGTCTATTGTTCGGTGTAGCAGATCCTGATGGTTGTGGTTCACTGAGTCGAGGATCTCACAGGGGCAGCACCTTCAGCTGCCAGGATCAATAGTATTGGGTATTAAACTGCTGTGGCAGATACCGGATCAGATGAAACTATCAGACAAGACTTCTTTTGTTTGGTAAGGGCTGTCTGGCGTCTGATACACCTCTGAGAGAGAGACAGGAGGAGGTAGACTGAAACAGCGCAGCTGATGGATAGCTACTGTGGTTCTCCACTATGGGCTGCCATGTGCACATAGTTAAGTGTTACTGAAGGATCGTTAAATTAAATTATAATAAATTGAAATAAATAATTTAAATTAAAAAAATAAATTAAAAATATTTGTATTATTTTCTCAACATAGCTTTTTGTATGTAACCTGGAAAAACAAACAAACTTTTTTTAAATAATTTTATTGCCAGAGCTTACTTAGACTAAGATGGTAGATGGCACTCAGAAATTTTCCACTTTTAACATAATGGTTTCCCGATTTAATATTTTCTACATATGTGTCAAGCAGTGATTTTCATGTTCCATTTTAGATTATTCATGGGGCGCTGTGGCCAGGTCCTGTCCTGTTTCTTTCCTGCTGTGAGGTGCAGTAAATGGTCAGTCCAAACTACTAACAAACAACAAAAGAGATTATTTTTAGTAGATTCAAATAAAATCTCCTCTCTACTTTGGGTTATAAGAGCTGTCAAAGGAACATGGCAGGAAGTCCTGCATAATTTAAAACTGCACTGCATGTCTCTGGCCCATCTTGAATGATTGTGCAATGAAACTGTGAGATTTACTTCTCCTGAGGGGATCACTAATCATTACAGGGACTTTTGGGGGGCGTGGATCTTCGCTGACCACATCCTCTAAATAGAAGCTGTTTCAAAAGATTCTCACACACACACATGCACATGCACACACACCTGAACAGGCAAGACACATGCATTTTTCTTCTACTTTTTCCTAGTGGACGTACTGTCTTGGGAGGATGTGCGGAAGCTATCACACATTTCCTCTGTTTCTTCCTCCCCTCTTTCCCAGCAGTTTCTTCCCGAGACAAGGGAGCAAATATCAGACAGTTCTGTAAAGACAGAAACTAGAGTAAATTTGCAGGTTATCTTAGGACAATAGTGTAGAGATGGCTGTCATAGAAAAACTGCAGACTAGTTTTATTATGTTACTTCATGGCTCAGTGGTTTGATCCTCTGAGTCTCTGTACTGATATGTGATAAAAGCTCATAATAGTAAAGACTGATTCTGGTAACTGATCATTACTGGCTGTAAGAGCTAATTGAGTGATTGACTGATTGATTGATTGATTGATTGATTGATTCCTTCGTTCGTTCATTCGTTCATTCGTTCAATTGACATCCTTTTAGTCCTAAATATCTTAGTACATACAAGGAAATTATAATCATTTTTTATTCTTAACAACACTGAAAAAAATGGAAAAATATCTCAGTAATTAACTGGTACATTTTGCAAACAATAACAAAAAATAAAAACAACAACAACAAGTAAGACATTAAATTAAACAATTTTTTTTAAAGTAGAATAAATGAAATAGTATTTTCTTGTAAAACATATTCCAATAATCTTTGTTTTAGTTACAACTTTGAAAAACATTTTTACATTAAACCTCATTAGGTATGATGACTGATCGACTGAATTGCAATAAATAAATACAAAGAGATCAGTACAAAAAGAATATAATCCAAGTGAATAAAAATAATTATACTTACTATGGAAAAATGTATTTGTGTCATTAAATGGTTTCTGAGGTATAATGGCTCTAACAGCATAAACAAACAAAAAATAAGATTTGTGTATGAAAGAAATAATTAATAAAAATGATTAAAATAAAAGCACCTACTATGGAAGAATTTATTAATGTCATGAAAGGCATTTTTATTGTTACAATGTGTCTAATATATGTGATAGCACAAATAAACAAATAAATAACTGAAAACATAAAAGGAATATTCAAATTATTAAAAATAAAAATAAGTCTTATGGAAGAATTTATTAATTTCATAATTAATTTCATACTGGACAAAAATAGATTGATTATAGTACTGACTTTTATTTTGTAAACCAGAAGTAAATAATATTGTGTAATTTTCATCTAGCCTACTCAAGAAGTAAGAAAGCATATGTTTAATGTGCTCTCTGCTGAAGTCCATACTGCCAAATCTTCATACTTCCACAACAAGATCAACAGCGCTCCAGACACACGTAATCTCTTCAAAACTTTCAATTCTCTCCTCTGTCCCCCTCCGCCACCTCCTATCACTTCTATAACAGCTGATGATCTCGCCACATTCTTCACAGACAAAACCAGAACAATCAGTAGTCAATTCTCAGCCCCACACACACAGGACTTCAAACCAACCACACCCACTGCAAAAACTCCCATCTTCTCCTTCTGTCCCCTCACTGAGGCAGAAGTATCAAAACTTCTCCTCTCCAGCCATCCTACAACATGCCCTCTAGATCCAATCCCCTCGCACCTCCTCCAGGCAATCTCTCCTACACTTTTACCACCACTCACACATATCATCAACACATCTCTCCTCACAGGCACCTTCCCCACTGCATTCAAGCAGGCTCGGGTAGTCTGCAAAATGACTAAATGTAAATGTAAATGTAATGTTATTTGGTTTTGGTCTTGTAATGCTTAAAATGCTAAAGACTCGCTCTGAAAATTACTTGAATATGCTTTTCCCATTAAAAAAAGTTACCAGTAAAAAAGTGCAGTTATCAAAAATGTAGTTTGGCAAGGCTTATGGTTCAAGGGTCATGAAGCTTTGATGTCAGAGTGAAATGTTGCCTCTGTAAACAATAACACCATACAGATGGACCACAGCAACTGAAGCAAGGCCTGCGAGCCACGCTTTAATTCTGCAGCCGGCTCATAGATCTGACCTGCACACCTCCGGCTATCCATCACACCACCACCCACCCCACAAAACACCAAACAACACCAGCTTCTTTATGTGTTTCTACCATATTTATTGTATCTGAGCAATATGAAACGCAGTTGCATTACAGGCTGAATCTCTTGTTGCATAGCCAAACTAATATATTTATTAGTCTTGTTGTTTTGCTGGCCACAAAAAGGTCAAATTGAAAAAGCTTACAGTCAAGAGCTACTTTAAAATGTCTCTTACTGAAATGTACATTCGTCATCGAGAGCTCAGCCACAGAATGATGAAACTGCCCTACTTTGTCTTCTGGTTTCTTTAGTTAACTGTCAGTCTGAGCTGTGAGCGTTCATCCTGTTCAGTAGACCAGACTTCTCTACCATCTGTCTTTCTTTCTCTCGTTTCCTCTCTCCGTTTTACCCCAAGAGAATCCTCGTCTAAATGAAGTCACCGGGCAAACGAGTGCTAGTACTCAAGATCACGTTACTTAACATGCTATTTTTTGGGGGCCAAAATTAAACAAACCGGTACGGTTCCAAAGGACAAATCCCCTACTGTGCTTATTTTAGTAAACATCACAGGTGTAAATGGACCAATGTAGTGTCCTTTTATTAGGGGCTCTAATATCATAATTAAGTTTATACACATGGCTTATTTTCATAGTCATTACTAAAAAAGCAATAATAGTGCATGTAATGGTGGAAAGCAAGTCGAGGCGGCACAAGGGTAGCAGCACTGAGGGTCTTAACCCTATCATGGGTGTGTTTGGAACAATTCCTGCACCGGTCCACCTCACAGGCCACTCACCTCTCCTGTCTTTGTTTGGCCTGCCGGCCAGCCAGAGTATAGGCCCACCATTGTGAGTCCCTGGACCCTAGATGCTTTACCACTGTTTTCTTTGGGAAGCAGGAAATTGGATGACTGGCTACCTGCTACAACAACATCCTGTACTTGAGAAGTCATCTTTTCACTCCTACCCACCTATTATTCTCCACAGCACTACACCAGCGGTCACTCTCCAGACTTCTGGTGCGAATCGCCCCCACGTGGGCCGGTCTAAGTTCTGGTTGAAATCGATTTTCGGGCCCATCCAGATGCTTCCTTCAAAACTTTGGGGCCAAGAGCAGAGTTGATCCCAAGCATTGCACTTTCACCAGAACTTTGAGAGCTTTCTGGAAGATTATTATTATACTTAAAGGCATAGTTCACCCAAAAATGAAAATTCTGTTTTATTCACTCTCCCTCATGTCATTCCAAACTTGTATGACTTAAATTCTTCTTTCTTCTGTGTGAAGAACTACTTTTGTCCATACAATTAAAGTCATTTATTTTATAAGTGAAAACAGCTGAAACATTCTTCAAAATATCTTCTTTCGTCTTTTGAGAATAAAAAAGTAATGGAACTACATGATGGTGTGTAAATGTTGCAGAAAGTTCATTTTTGGGGGGAACTATCCCTTTAATGATAATGAAACAACCCATCTTGGATCATAAATCTATTTCAAATGTATTCATGTCACGCAAACCTCATCGTTTTAAATCTCATCGAATTGATTGCTGTTGATATTTATGTTCCGTTTATGAAATTTATGCATGCTTTTGGTGTAATGCTGCCTCCACGCCAGTGGGTGTCAGTATAAAATTGTCCATAATACAATTCAAATGAGACCGGAAGAAAAAATAATCACAATTCGTTTTTCTGTTTTCAAATTATTTATTTTTTTCTCATTTTTATGCAACATCTGTGTTTTATTAATTTCATATAAAAAGGTACAAAAAAAAAAAAAGAAAAAAATCCATCAAGGGAAACGATTTATTCTAAGAGCACCCTGACAACACAATTTAAGGAAAAAATAAAGACGTGATATCGATGCTTTGGTGGTTTGGCGTGATCCTGAGATTATCTAGTCATTCTGTGGAGCTTCACAGGTGTTTCTGATCAGGGTTCAGGCACCATCACCACAGTGTGAAAGACCTACATCATGCCGTCACGGCTGGAGGTCAAAGCTATTAAACCAGGGCATGAACAGTTAATGTAAATTGTTTTTACACGTGAGTAATTGGGTTTTTATAGGCCTCTGATTTCACTCGATCTGTTTATGAATGAAAGTGAAACATGTGGACTGAAAGTGGATGGTTCTTCCAAGCCGTTGAAGCTCTGTTGATAATTAGTCATCTGAACGAAAAGAGCAACAGGAAGCACGGACGCTTTTGTCCATGAAGCAGTGTAAAGTGATACGTGGAAGGACTAGTGAAAAATTGGACAGCGGAGTGATTTGGGTGACTGTAAATATGAGAAAATGTCTAGATCGGAGCTTTACTCGGAGCTGGGTGACGCAGCGGAGTCCATCTCATCTGCTTCAAGGTCGTGAGGAGATGCAGGCTGTCCTCCTTTCACTCTCTTCCACTTCATCCGTCTGTTTTGAAACCATACTTTCACCTGTGAATAAAAACGATGATGCATTAAAACTGTCTGGAAATGATGTTGAGTATAAATGCATACTCTCTTGAGTGATTCGAAATGATTCTGCAGCCAGCAAATCAAGAGATTTGTGACATTATTTTTGACGGCTAAGCTCTGAGGAAAGCAAGTCTGTGACCCCTGTGCATCCCTCGCTCCCTGTGGAAACACAGGAACATGGACCATCTGTTTCCACACTATTTTTACATGCTCTTTCTTGACTGAATCTGTCTGCCACTCATTTTGAAAGCAAAGGGTGGCAGACGGCCAAGATATGTAGGATGCATCGGAAAAAGTGGAGAAAGAGTTGCAAAGGGATTCGGGAGAAGCCCGGGGTTGTGCTGGGATCTGGCATATGCTTGGGACTCAGGCCTGGGAAAACCATCAAGGACCAAGCTAAGTGTGGTCTGAGCCTAAGAAAAAAAGAGCCTAGTCCGAAATCGCTGAAGGGCGAAGTCAGGGATTGATGGGATGACGGCTCTGCTTCGGTATTGTCAATCATATTTCACACAGACTCAATTGATGGATGAGTGTTTCCTTCGCTGCTTTCAGCCAAAAATACCACTAGCATTAGCTGAAGTATCTTTTGTACCTGTCTCTCAGTGAGGTCAAGGTTGACAGCGATCTCGTAGCGGCGCAGGCGGGTCAAGTAGTTGTGGTGGGTGAACTCGGCTTCCAGCTCCCGGAGTTGCTCTTTGGTAAAGGCAGTACGTTCCTTTCTGGCCTTGCAGTTCGAGTCTACTTTGAAGCTTGAGTCCTGAATATCTAGAGGATACAAAGGAAAAAGAGACTAGTTAGCATGAGACAGTTAAATCATATTTTAAAGCAAACATTTATTAAACAGGTTTATTTAAAAGAATAGTTCACCAGAAAATAAAAAAATACAGTTTGACTTTACTCAGTGGAACACATAAGAAGATATTTAGTGGGGTGTGTGGGTCTAATGTAGTTTTGGACCCTACTGACTTTCATTGCCATTAGGCACATATCAAAATGTCTTCTTTTTTGTTCCACAGAAAAAAGAAAGTTGTGCAGGTTTGGAATGACATGAGGTTGAGTAAATGATGACAGAATTTTCAAATATTCCTTGAAAAAATAATAAACTCAAATGCAACACTGAAGTTCAGCTCCCCCAGGAGCGGCGTGTGTTTTCATGCATGTTAAGTTTAAAACTCTGTCTGCATTAAAACATGGTTACAAGGCGTTTTGTGGGCCACACGGGGCACACATTTGCACTGGGCTCAGTTCAGATCACAGGGTGTTTGAGCCCCAGTTAAAGCATGCCGGGAGTTTGGGGGTTGTCGGGGCCACAACTGACCACAGAGGACTCAAGTTAGCAAGGAATGCACCGGAACATTGTTAAATCCGCTAACAAAAGAACAAAGGCTCGGATGGGTCTAGCTGAAATCTCAGACTGTGAATCTGTGCCTTATATACTCCCTGACACTGAAAAACATTTTCCTTCCAAATGCATTCATGTTTAATGAGTTATTCCAACCTTGTGACTCTTTATATTAGAACTGGTAGCACTGAAAGAAAGCTGATGCGATTTCTGCAAAATGACTTTAATTTGTCAATGTGAGAATTCGTGCTTCATGTTCACCAGATCTTGGCCAGACTGTGAAATGGACTGGACTGCCAGATGTGAGTGGGAAAGTGAGAC
The DNA here is from genome assembly GCF_001515605.1 of Sinocyclocheilus anshuiensis. Lineage (NCBI taxonomy): Eukaryota > Metazoa > Chordata > Actinopteri > Cypriniformes > Cyprinidae > Sinocyclocheilus > Sinocyclocheilus anshuiensis. Next base: position 401,582 of record NW_015554095.1, read on the forward strand.
AAGTACTTTCTCACATATGGCAACCTGTAGCCTCTGTTCCTTTTAGAAGGCGCGTTATTATCGTCATTAAAGTCCTGTTCATTTAAATGCACTGCCGAGGGTAATAAATGGAAAGGTGGTGGCAGGTTGGGGGAGAAACACCTGGCACTGTGTGTATGTGCATGCTCCAAAAAAACAGACTCCAATAAATTTACCCAGCAAAAGCCCATAAACATTTAGGGAGCAACCTCTCCCCCCCGGTGGGGTGTCTGGTGGGCATTTGGCATTTTATGTAGAAGGCACTAAAGTAATTTGACCAAATGAAGTCAAGATTAATTGACAAGCTTGATTTTATGCCAGTTATTGTCAGTTACCAAACAAAAGGGAACAGTCAAAATGACTGTCTATAAATGTGTTAAACACATATTCAACACATACTAATAATCTTTATTAATACTAATAAAAGGCAACTAACAGAAGAGCTGAAAAAATATATCTACACACACACACACACACACACACACACACCCACACATAACATAATGTATTCAGTATATTTAAATAAAATTAATTTTCTTCTGTTGTCTCAATTCATGTAATTGAATTGTTTTCTATGACAATTTTACTTCTCTAAACTGAAATAAACTGCAGACCTGTGATGTAAGAGAAAGAAAAATGATGAGTAAATCCTTTGTTATTCAGAATTCATTTTGGGAGCGAATATCACATCTGTTTACAATTTCATGCAATCATTGAGTGTCTGCTTGTCATTTCAGGTAAAAAAAAAAAACTGGTGAAAACATAATCACTACCAGATTTGATTATCATATCCTTGCCAAAATTTTCACACCTTCATTCTATCATTTACACCAACACCTTCCCTCATATTAATGCACGCCTTAAACTTCAACCTCGGTGATGAATATTTTCATGATGGTGAATTTCTCTCCAGTCAAATGGAGAGTGTGTTCTGTGGAGATCCTGTTACTGCTTAGCGACAGGAAAATGTCAATGGATAAGAATGTAGATGTGGGATCGCAGGCAAGTTATATTACAGACGTGGTCTGGCTTGTTTCGACCGCAAGTGATGTAGGGTTACATTAAGGTAAATCAGAGAAGGAAAGAGTATATTTATTCCCCACATTAGACTATGAGGCCTGGATGCATTGCTGTAGCAGAAGGCATGTGATATGGATTTGAGCTAATCATTTTTAAATGCCACTCATAACGAATATTGTCTTGCTGTTTTGGCCAGTGCTATACAAATCACTAATGGAGAAATATATTTATCTTCAAGAAATTTTCCCTGATCCCAGAAAAGCGGTCTCAGTTTCCACAGAAAGGCTGAGAGATGAAATTAATGCACCAGATGTGCCACAAACACTGAGGTTCACTTTTCCTCCTCTCAGAATAGCGTGAAATCGGAAATATGGAGAGCGTTCATTACAAAAATGATGTAGATATGGATATCATTAGCCAGAAACTGTAGGACTCATCAAAACCTACATTTATTTAGATATGAAAATGGTGAATATGAACTTTTGACACAAAACTTTACATTTTGATTCAGAGAACACTATCGAGGTGCTGTAAAGGTAATTTTAATAATAATAATAAACCTTCTATGAATCAATTGCAGTAATTTGAGACTTCTGATACTGGACACAAGATGCTGGCTTCATTTTTGAACATCTTTTCTTTTGGAAGTCCAGTATATTAGACATGAAGAGATTCATAACACATATATCCACTTATTCATATACAGTCCATGACAACAAAATCTGATTCTTTTGTTGACATTTACATTTTAGATCTTTTACATCTTTCATTTGAATCAAAATATTTTGCATCTTTCATTTGAATCAAAATATTTTAGAAAATCAGATCTGTGTTGAGAAAGTGTGACAGACAGATGATTTGAAAACAATAGCAAAAACTTTAAAGCTGGACTTTACCTAAGAACCTCCAACAATAGAAGGAAACAACTGCAGAATAATATGCACAAGATAATGTGTTATAGGTCATCCTTCATGTGCATGCTTGCTGTGAGGAGTTTTAAATAGAATATCTGGAGTAAAATCTATTACTTCCTTAGTTCAACCGAAAATGAAAATTCTGTCATCGTTCACCCTCTTTTTATATATATTTTATTATTCGGCGAAACAAACAAAAAAGGAAAAGTGTTTTTTGCCCATACAATGAAAGTCAGTGGGTTTGAGTGTTGTTTTGGACCCCACTGACTTTCATTACATAGACAAAAACAGTTGTGATAATTGATCTTTTTTGTTTGACACAGAAGAAAGAAAGTCATCCAGGTTTAAAATGATGAGAATGTGAGTAAATGATCACAGAACTTTCGTTTTTGGATAAAGACAGACCACTATCGCTATAACCACAGTGACGGTGTGTTTGTCAACACAAACAACCCTTACTGAATTTTGTGCACAACTGATGCTAAGTTAAATATTGTACATAAAGCGCTACAATTTCTGAGCAGGCAACAAATGAGAAAGTTCACATGATTCGGAGTGAATCACTCCAGCCATTGCCTCATATCTCATTCACTCTTGTCTAAATGACTCACCTGTGATTTCTCTTTTCCGTTTGGAGCTTTTTTTCTCTGTGTCAACCGCTTGCACACTTTTAGGAGAGTATTCTCCCTCAAGACATGCTGTGACTGCTCCAGGCAGCCTGTCTCCCCCTGCACTGTTCAATTCAGCTCCCACCGCTTCTGCCGCCCGCTGGCACGGCTCCTGCCCTCTGCCTCTGGGTTCACAAGGAGAGAATTGCCACTCCGTCCGCTGGTACCCGCCGTGAGCCTCCGGATACAGTCTGTCCTCACGAGGGTAAGCGTGCGGTGCCGGCACCAAGGAGAAGTCTGTGTAGGCCAGGAAATCGTGCTTCTGGTGCAGGGCGAATGGGGCCTGCTGGTAGGGCTGCAGCCCGGCTCCGGACCCTCCTGAATGGGGGCTCCTGACACATCCCCACAGAGCGCTGCCCGTGTGAGGGCTCCGCATGCAACTGCTGGCTGGCTGATCCATGCTGAAGAGCACACAGCACAGAGTAGGTGTCCTCAGAGATGCAGCTTTTTGGGTCTGGTGCAAGTCAACGTGGGAAATATCCACTTCAGCATGTGCACATCAATGCCTCAAAGTCCACCTTTGCAAATCAATAAGCAGATGTTTGAAAGCAGACCGCCTTTCCGTTAGTCTGGTGTAAAACATCAGCTCACACACTCTCTCATTCAGCTTTCAGCCTGACCCACTACATCCACTCTCAGCTCTACATGCTCTTTTCACAGTTCTGAGACATTCCTGACAAGCGATCCCTCCTCCTTTTTAAACACTTAGGTGGGAAAGAGTAGCAAGTTTATGGAGTGTAACGTGAGCTTGCAGAGGAGGAGTCCTGCGGTCCACATGTTGGTACCCCCCAACCCAGCCCTGCCTCATATACTATTAATCATGGGGGATTTTATATGCACATCTAATGGGATTTCCAGGTGCTGGCTTTTAAAGGAACATTGTCTATAAAATATTAAATGAACACCCACATAGGAAAGTTGACCGGATCCTTTTTAGCTTCTTTTATCCCCAAAACCTCCATTTTCACTCTTCTACATTTTTGTGCAATTCACGGTTTAGGTGGGAATTTGTACCCCACTCAGTATGGACTGTGCTCCATCCTTGTGCTCTGTAGTCTGTGTTAAGGACATGTGTATTGGCTGTGGACACAGCCAGGGGTTTCTCACACACCGCTGGTGAAAAGGCCTAACTTAAGCAGTGCTTTCTTCCACACCTCTCGCGTGCACAAGCTCTAGTACAACAAACACACAAACATGCTGCCATTAACACCAAATTAGTCTGTAAACTCATTAGCATCTTAATTATCTGAATAATCTGAAGTTATATAAAACATGGCTGAATAAATATTCTGAATGAAAAATGTGTAAACAGAACTACATGTTAATATTTTAATAAATGATGATTATGTTCAAAAGTGTGGGTGATTTTTTGGGAAAAAGTCACCAAGGCTGATTTCATTTGATCAAAAATACAGTAAAACAGTAATATTGTCAAATATTATTAGATATTCTATTATATTATTATAGTTTTATATTTTAATATGATGTATTTTATTCCTGTGAATTCAGGAGGCCATGCTCCAGTCTTCAGTTTCACATGATCATTTAGAAATCATTCTAATGAGCTGATTTAGTTCTCAAGAAACCTTTTTTTTGGGAGGAAACTATGATACATTTTTTAGGATTCTTTGATGGATTTAAAGTTAAAAGGAACAGCATGTACTTTAAATATAAATATTTTGTCACATTATAGATGTCTTTGCTATTTTTAAAAATCAATTTAACATGTTCTCGCTGAGTAATATTAATAATTTCTTTAAAAATAATTGTACTGACCCCAGACTTTTGAACAGTAATGTATATAAACCAATAATTATATATTATATTATATTATATTATATTATATTATATTATATTATATTATATATTATCACATAAATGCTATCAGTGTAAACATAACTTACACTTTAAAGATAGCAATACTCATTTGTGAGTTCATTTTAAAATTCAAGTTTCGGTTTGGAAAAATATTGTTGTCAGTAATACAGATTTTTAACAATGGTATCCTTGATTTCATATAAATGGAAACTGATAAAGAAGTCCCTGCTCTCCATATTTCACATTGTTTGCAATCATGCAAGCAGTGTATCTTCCAAATGTGAAGTCATTTCTCCTGTATCCTAGCCATGTGTTTGTTCTGGCAAGTACTCTACTGAGCAGATTTCACTTGACATTTCAATGTGGTTGAGGTTGGAATCTCTCATTTTCTCTCTGTACACAGGCTGTATAACAAGTGATGGAAAGCAAACGTGTTTAGTTGCCTTTATAAGAACTGTGGTTTGTGGTTATTTTTTATTGTTGCTTCACTTTGTCCTCTGTGATCCTGACCTTTGTGAACAGCACAGCCTTCACCTCGACTGAAGCAGAGTAATGTTTAAAGGCTCTGAGGTAAGACTGCAATCCTTTCCCTTTACCCAGCAAATAGCTGAGCCATGAAGCATCCACCTCTTTACTGGCAATCTGGGCCTTACCATGACCACAGGGGGCTGGGGTTAGACAGCATTTGCGTTTAGACAGGGCCATCTGTGTAAGAGAGTTTTGCGGTTTTTTTTCTTTCTCTGTCAGTTCACGCACATTTTGGGTCTTGAAGTAGTCACCGCTCCATGCTACCTGTTGCTGTCAGTCGGCCAGCGCAGGTTGGGGGCAAAGAGGGTGTTTTTGTGTTTTCATTTGATCCATCTTCATGACACCAGAGAGAATAAGAAGGATGAAAGAGAGTCCTAATGGAGCACCAGCCCAGGCCAGACTCGGGTCAGAGAGCTGTGGGAGAACAGAAGAGATTCAGACCCTGCTGCTGTACACTTCATTTACTGCTTCCGCCAAACTGCGAGACACACACAACCAAAACACACACACATGTGGCGCTGAACTTTTGTTTGAACTGAGATGACCATCAAGTGAAATGATTGACAGTAAAGTTTGAAATACATTTTCCATTAAATACTAGCAAAGCATCTCTGTTTTTACGAGATTTTTTCCAAATGAATATAATATATATATTTTTTTATTATTATTGATTACACATTTCCAAATAAATTTGTGTAAAAAAAATGAGTCTGACATAGTGATTAAATTTTTCTGAGAACACTTGATACAAGGAAAAACTAAATTATGCTGCTCTCTAGTGGTTGAGAAAGACCTCCTTAAGAGCTCCATCAGAATGTCTTGGACTGCTTATTTCATATTCAGTAAATAATCACCATATAAGTTTTCTTTCGTTATATAAACTTTTTATGGCATATTTCCTAGTAGATGTATGCTATTTTTTTCTATGTCTTTCTATCAGAATTTAGAATATAGGCTACTAATAAGCTTGAAAAACTTCAGCACTTATGAGTTCCAAAAGCAACATATGAAATTAAGAGTTAATACATTTAATTTTCCATTGCCTCAAAATTCAAAAAGGTGAATAAAAAAATTACAAAGGGCATTCATTTTTTTATAGCTATTTTATAGATATATAAATTTTTTGAGAATAAGGTTTAATGTTGACATCGCAAATGTATGAGGTGAGTATTTTAATACAGATCCTTTATACAACTGGTTTAAACCACAATAATCTATGTTACTCACTATGTCTTGGGAGATTGTCAAATTTAATTTTATATTTGAAACGAAAAAGATCTCTTTTGTGGTAAATAACTTTTGTTAACATCTTTATACATTCAGATATTTAAAAACACCACTCAGCTCCATGTCTTAAAAAGGAACTCTGTGTAGATGATAAAGTCAGAAATTTGCTTTCTTTTTGTGACATCAGTCAGACATTTCCTAAGTCATCTGCCTGTCCCTTACGAAAATTAATCATGGTTTTATTAAAAGTATAACCAGGTTTTTTTTTGTTTGTTTTTTTGCTATACGAATACCATAATTAAACTATGGTTAGTGTAGCAAAACCATTGCTAATTTGAGGTTAACTACAGTAACCTTTTTTGTTTGTTTTATTTGTAGTAAAGTTGTAATTTTCGCGGGGTTAGGTACATTTTTCATTTACCATTGTTCTGCTAAATATCGGTGGTAACAAAATGGTCATGGTGGAACCTCCTAAATTGAACGCTGTACACACAAGCAGGAACCCCGCGCGCCACACAATTAAGGCAGGCAGTGAGACTTTTGTCAAATGAGTTTTACATTAGCATGTTGCTAAGCGCTACTCAATATAAGTATAAAATAAACACAAATATTGAGTGAAATTATCGTTTTTAAGTTCATTAAGCTATTTTATAATAGTTTCACAAGGGCTAAACGAAAAAAGCTTATTCTGAATGAACATTGGGTTGCTTCGTTTATCAAGATGGATTAATGCGGCCTTCAAGTGGAGTCGGAAACACCTTTTTTTTTTCGGAAACACCATTTAGGAGACATTGGAAAGAGCGGGTTGACGTGAAACATGGCGGCAAACAAGTCTGTTATGAATGGTAATTAATGATTTTATATTTTTATTCTGACGTGTACATCAACAGTATTCAGTCGTTATGTACAAAACAGTTAATTTAATAGTTTACTTTCTGTAAAATAAATGAATTTGTTAAAATCCATGATTTTGAAGTTCACATCCATTGAGTGAAAGCTGACGCTATAGGCCACATGGCAATGACAGTATTACAAATGTAGTGTGTATGGATTAAATTTATACTACACACATTCATACTATATAGATCTTGGTCACAAAGTAAGTACCTACTCAGTGAGTATGCAATTTGGGGACCAGCTTGCTTTTTACCACTGACTATGTTGCATTGCATTCTGGGATTGGCTTCTCTGTGAAACATACATACAATAGATCTAAATCAGGGTAGCTTCAGGTTTCATTTTTGACAGGAATGAAAATGAGGCTGTGAGGATTGAACTGTTGTTTAACAACATACTCTGTTCAGCTGATGAAATGTCTTTGCGAAAAACATTCAGTAGACAAAAACTTAATTAGGAGTTGTGAGCTGTGTGAAAATTATGTGATCTAGTACCTTTATACAGTGTGTGCCATTGTAAAGACTGTAAGTCTACCCCTACACAACACAGCCTTGCTTTCATCTGTGTTAAATTCAATATGGTGTCTAACCAGACTAAGGTCTGTGCTGCCTTGGAGTTTGGCTAAGATTGGTTTGCCACCTGAAATAAAACATAAAAGAAGAGGAATTTGGCTAAAACTATTAGCATATTTAGGATGACCTTTTGGAAAAGATGTGTAGAGTGTGCCTGTAGTTCCCTAAAATGCTGCCTAGGTAGGAAGATTACTGCATTTTGTAACAGAGTAAAGAGTCTCAGAACAACATTGTTTTCTATAAGCATCACTTGAACTTTACTGTTCTCAAGGGGCTCTCACTGAGTTTGCTGGAAAGAGCCGAGACTCCTGCGTGGCATGTTCATGGAATACCTTCCTGTGGATCCTGTCTTGTCCCAAACATCCAAGGGCTGGATTTCCTGCTGTGCAGCTCAGGGCTTTGAAAATGAGGTCCAAACTGCTCTCCAGAGAGTTCTCAGGATCAGGCCTCCACATACTCAACAAGCCAAAAGGGAACAGCCATGGAAAACACCTCCTGTTACACCAGGCATGCTCCAGTTTACATGACATGCACACTCACTCACACATACGCAAACACGTGAACAAACACCCTAAACTTAGCTCGCTGTCCTATTTTTATACTCTTTTGTGTTCACACTCTTGCACACACATTTTTGTAGAGACAGATCTACATGCTGTATTTTTATAGACACACCTGATTTCCCAGCAGCATGTGTTTTAGACCTTAAGTGCCGTTTTTGGTAAATTGGTTGATTTAATATAAAAATTGTCCCCTTGCAAAGCGCATTACTCATGATCTGTTTTTCATGGTCTTTAATGCCTCTGTTATGGGAGTCAATTGGGAACATCTGCAAGTTCCCGATAATTGCCTTAGTCATTCGAGGATGTTTTCCAAAGGTTCTGCTTAGCATTTGATGTACTTTGTCCATGATGGACAAAGTAAGACTTTCTATTTAAACAGTTACTCAGTGAGGTAAAAGAATAATGTTTAAATAAGGATAACTGGTGTGGTTTGTATTGACATTGCAAGTTCAAAGATCACTATAACAAATTTAATCATTTCTGATGTTATTGTGCTTAGGTAAAGGACATTTATTTTTTCTACTTTAAGCAGACTGAATTGTAGAATATCATAAAGAGTTGGTCTTCTGTCCATTTCTGATTTGTTGTATAACCATTTGGCTGATCCTTTGGCACCACTTTTGCTTTTTATCAGAGAGCAGATGTAGTCAAAGTGCTAATGAAGCCATAGAAACAAGCGACTTTGGCTGCTGATGTGACTTCGCTCCTCAATCAAAAGGAAAAGCAAGGGAGGAAAGACATTCCAGATGTCAACAGTGAACTCTGCACAGCTCCGGTTTGTGGCCACAAGAGCTTTGTGTACCTGTCCTGCTAAATCCATTATGAATCTCCTGTACGTGGCTTCGCACAGCCAGAGAATTCTCGGAAGCCTTTCAATCAAACGCGTTGCATTGCTCTTCTGCTTTGTGCCAGGTTTCTCCGGAACTTGCAGAATGTGACATTTACGTTAGCTAGCTGCTGTTTGGGAATTCCAGTAGCCAAAGTGTGGGAATTGCACTGAAGCCAGGATGCGGGAAGCAGTCTGACTAATATATTTCTCGATAGCAGATACACGCCATATAGCATTTTGAGAGATATTGATGTACAGAAAAGACTTCTTCATTCAAAGAGTTCTCCATTCGACTAACAAATGAAATGGGTTCTAGATTTAAATTGCGCTAGACTGAGGTAAACCAGATGGAATAGTGTAGGGAGTAACAAATAGCAGGAGGTTTGGCTTCCTTCAAGAGAGCATACGCTCCATGTAGGTCTCTCTGGACCGCTCTCTGTAAGCCGCAGCAGGCGAACATGTAGCGTGTTGAATTTCATGTGTAATGTTTCAGGAAAAGGCCTTTTTTATGAGACCTGAGGTCTTGCAGAATTGGTTGTACAGCTAGCATTGGTAGTTCTAACTATCAATCTATTTAAACCAAATCTTCAAGGACTTTCGCATTGAATATACTCATTTAGTTGGGAGTCTGTGTGTACATTGTGTGTTGTAATGCAGCAGGTAATCTTTGGAAATCTGAGAGTTGAGGCTGTTTCTGCTAATTCTAAATCGGTATTGAAAGGCAGTATGCTTCATGCACCCTTCAGAGTGACATTGAACTCCAAGTATGGAAGGCCAAAACATGTGTATCAGGTGCCAAAACAGTTCCTTTCTTTTTCTAAGTAAAACCATCACATTGTAAAGCAGTTGGTTTCATTGACGTGTTGCACCGTACACTGGTTTCCTGTAATGAGTATTGATATGCGGTGCGCAGCGAACAGACTGTGTTCTTTCTCTTTGCGTATTCCATTAGATGTCCTGCTTTTATGTGCCAAACAAAATGCACTCTGCAGACTATCATGAGACTTCAGGAGTGTCATGTTTCATTGTCTGAAAGCTGTTGAACAGCAGCCACTTACTTTAAGAGAAGAACAAATCTACAAAGCGGAGGGCTTTATAGAGGGAAAATAAATGATCGCAGAAATAATTCTTGTAAACACAGTGTGCGCTGATACATTCATTTATTTAGCGTGTTTGTGTGTGGAAGCACTTTATGACTTTGCTGTCATGAAGGAAAGAAGCATAGAAAGGGTCCGTTGTGTAGTGGTGACGATTTATGTAAAGTACCGGTAGTAAGCAAACAAACTGTTTTGTTCATAATTCTATATTAATTTCTGTTACTGGTTAATGGTTGTTAACTGTTGGTGTTTCCAGCAGGTTCATGTTAAGTTCTATTAACAAGCCACTGTGAAAGTTTCTCTTAAGTAAATGGCGTCCTCTTGTGGTTAATAGTGGTCATGCAAAACCCGTTTGCTCCAAATTTCTGTGGATCAGAATTATATATTTTCAGGATTCATAATTGTTAGTAATATCTCATAATATATTATTTTATTAGAATTAATAAAAGTATTTTATTTTATTTTGTTTTGTTTTATTATGCATCTCTCTTGAATACTTTATTCTGAGTGGTCAACTAGTGTACTAGTTTCATGGCATTCATTTCACACTGCAGATTTGCGTCCATCTTATGTCCCAGTTATTGGTTTGTGATGAAAATGCCTTCGTATGACTTTAGTATTATGACTGTTATGTTGTTTTAGTGTTTTCTAGGCAAACATTTTTTTTTCACATTAAGCTTTAAAGGGGTCATATGATGCTGCTAAAAAGAACATTATTTTATGTATTTGGTGTAATGAAATGTGTT
>NW_015554095.1:414014-414356 GCF_001515605.1 Sinocyclocheilus anshuiensis
CTGTTCTGGAACAGTGTTGTAAATACAACTTAACCACTGATTTCTAGTCGTGTCCTTCCAAAAGAGCCGGCGGCTTAAGTGAGCGGAGGCCGGTGGCTAGAGTGAGCAGAGGCCGGTGGCTAGAATGAGCGGAGGCCGGCGCACAGCGTCATACGCCGCGGCGGCCTAGAATGAGCGGAGGCCGGCGGCTAGAGTGAGGAACGGCCGGCGGGATGAGTGAGCAGAGGCCGGCATGCTGAGTGAGTGACGGCCGGTGGGCTTGAGAATGGCGGGCTTGCGGCAACCACATGTGACGACCCCGGGCTGGACTCCGCTTCGTCCACGGTGAAAGCCGATCCGGCG
>NW_015554095.1:414413-414756 GCF_001515605.1 Sinocyclocheilus anshuiensis
GCAGTCTGCTCTGATTGGCCAGCTGACCCAGTGCATTGTGATTGGCCGAACACCGCAAGCACTCGTCGGAAATGTAATGCCCCTTACCATAATCGCAAGCTTCATCTTTCAAAATAAATGTAAAGACAGAGCCCAGAAGGGGAACAAAGTCGTGTGACAGACACAGTGACATGTTTGCAGTACACAAGCCGTGGTTAAGACAGCTGACTCCACTGTGATGTGATGTGACCCTCTCTCTCTCTCTCTCTCTCTCTCACACACACACACACACACACCATGCGAAAAACTCCGCATTTGAACAGTCAATAGCAAATATTTAAACTAATAACAAAACAGTAGCTGA
>NW_015554095.1:415422-419084 GCF_001515605.1 Sinocyclocheilus anshuiensis
CTTAACTTTTATAAAGAATATCTCTTTGGATTTGAGACTTTAGTCTTTGCAACTTTACAGATCTTCTTTATGCACCAAGAGCTTGTAACACTTCAAAGAGAAAGGAAAAATTGAAATCACATCATATGACCCCTTTAAGATAATATAAATGGTATATTATCAGTATTTTAATACATTTAACTGGACTATACTTTATTAATTTTATAGGAACTTGTTACAAACAGTTTGTGACAGACTTTATAGGTTGAGGTTCTTTAGGTACAATGTAAATTATCTTTAAGAATATGTGGGGTCATTTCTGAGAACGGCACTTTTATAAGTTCCATTTGAGTAGGTGTTGAAAAGCATGTTTAATGTGATGTTTAACACATTTATTGATTCTCAGGAGAGATCAGTCAGCACTGGTTACTATAAACAAAGCAAGGACCAATGCTAATTGGATAATTGTACAGAGATGGATTGTTGTTGTCATTAACAGTGACATACATTCATTATAGAATGTTAACACAGGTCACTAGGAACATATTCAATTCAATTCAATTCAATTCAAGTTTATTTGTATAGCGCTTTTCACAATACAAATCATTGCAAAGCAACTTTACAGCAAATTAAGTTTCTACAATATTTAGTGGTAGCTTCTCAGTGGTGACTGTCAGTTAATGTACATATGGCAGAAATGTACGGAAAAATCAATTAAAGACGTAATCAAACAGACGATGAACACTATTAACGGCAATTATTATATGATGCAATCAAACTTATAGCAAAATGTGGTAGTTCTGTATGTTGTTTCAGGGTTGGCATCATCTGAGGTCCTCTGAGGGGTTGGCATCATCTCTTCTCAGGTGTTCTGGATCCAGACTGAAGCTTGTGTAAATCCTAGTTACATTCCATGGCAAAAACAGAGAAACAAATAGAGACATAATTAGCATAGCTGCTGTTCCAACCAAGCAAAATCGATTTGTTTAACCCAAACTAAAGAATAATAATGTGCATTTGATCAGATATAACTGCAGTACAAGATTATGAGATGCATTATTTGAATGCTTGGCCAAAGAGATGTGTCTTTAATCTAGATTTACATATGTTCAGTGTGTCCCTGTGTGTCATAAATGCATGCTTTTCACAGGTATTTGAACCCAAAAGTATCTGATATTGCCAGTTTCATATGCATTCTGGCTTAAATCTATTGGGTAATAGATTTATTTGCTATGCTATAAAGCTTCAAGAACAGCAAGGTCAAGTCAAGTCAAGTCACCTTTATTTATATAGCGTTTTTAACAATACAGATTGTGTCAAAGCAACTGAACAGCATTAATTAGGAAAATAGTGTGTCAATAATGCAAAATGACAATAGTAAACACTATTTTTTCAGTTAAAGACAGTTCATCATTGAATTCAGTGATGTCAACATCCAGCTCAGTTTAAATAGTATCTTTGTCATGTTTCGTAACTTGGCAATGTTTCTAAGATGGAAAAATGGAAGAGAGAAATATGATTTTCAAAAGACAAGTTGCTATCTAATATAACACCCAGATTTTTGACTGTAGAGGAAGTAACCGTACATCCGTCTAGTTGCAAACTGTAATCCACGAGATTCGGTGTACTAAGGTGCTGGAAAGTATACAACATGATCATCATGCTCACTGTTTGACTTTTGTTTTTACTGACCCCGCACTCCAGCCCACCTTCGTCTAGGGTGACCTAAATTACACCACCCAAGAAATGTTTTCACAAGAACATCTGTCTTCAATTTCACCCAAACCAGTCACAGCCATCCTGGTCATTATTCACAGACAATGAATGACCCTTGTATTTTTATGTGACTCTATTACATTACATCCTTTTCGTTTATATATCCCTAAGATATACCTATTGATAGACACAGAACATTGTGCAACATTTATACTGGGTTGATGCTAGATATTTCTCCCTAACACAGCCAAGATTTTGGCAAGGAGAAATACATTTTAAATTCCTCCCTTGTCCCTCATTTGTCATGCTGTACTGAATTTCACCACTAGTAGGAACTCTATGACTTTTAATTCAGTTCATGATTTCTTTCTCTAGTTTTTTTTTTTGTGTCGTATAATTTCATTATACATGGCCAAAATATTAGGCAGTTTTGCAAATAGTTTACTTTTGTGAAGCAATGCCAATTTTCCATTTTCTTTTTGCATTTGTTGTGGTAATTTTTTATCACTTTTCACATCGGAATGTCCAAAAATGAAGTAGACCCTTTAAAAATAAGACCCTCAAGCAATATTCCTCAAGAGCTGACATAAAGCCATATGTCCTCTGAAATATAATTCTGTGTCGTACGCTGTAGTGTATTTGAGTAGAGTGAGTGGGATAAAGCCCCAGCTGTGAGGTTCCGAGTCTGTAAGCGGTCATGTTTGCGCTCCGGACTCTCCTGAGCATCGTTTCACGCATGTCTGACCACCTTTTCCACCGTGTCAGACTGTCTCAACACCTCAGAGTCTCCTTCCTTCACATGGGAGTGCAGTTTCAAACGTTAGCCACAGCAAACATACATCAGTAAATCAGCTCACAGCCGTGACAGATGCATGGAGGACCTGTTACATAGTCACCTGAGGGAGAATGTTAAAATGTCTGAATGTGTGTGAGCGTGTTTGTTACTGTGCATGCTAGCCAGCCAAAAAAGTAGCTTACAGCCACATGGGAATAGGGTGTTATCGTGCAGATATGTGGATGGAGACACACTTCCCACATCCAAATGTGCATACTTCCCTACTATTCATTTAAAAACAGTCAAGAAGAGTTTGAATGTGAGTCAGGGTTTTGAAACCAGGTTTTTTTCCACTTTTGAAAATTGACATTTTAAGTACATTTACGTATAATTTTAAACATTCTATCAGACAAAGAATATCTTTAAGTGTCATCGAAAACAAAATTCATTAAAAAAGGTGTAATCATTAGTATTTGTTTGAGATATTTGAATTAATTCCTTACTGTTTTATGTAATGGAATATTCTAAAATAAGATTGTGACTAGCATGAAAAAAAATTAATTATGAAACAATGTTAAGAGTTGGCTCCTCTAAAAACTCCAATGATTTACTTTTTATGATGTCATTTAAAGTTGACTATACTTTTGAGCTAAATAAGTGTGACAAATGATTTTTAATTTTTTAAGTTCTGTAATTGTCATATAACGTATTTTAAAAAAAAAAGATGAATGAATGAGGCATTTATATGAATGAATAAGGCATTTATATATAAAGATGATTATGGATCATTAAATATTTTTCCATGCTAACATGAATGTTGTGTTAAATTAAAATACTGTCTAAATTAATGTAATATAATACGTCGACATGAAATATTGATTTGAGTTTAATTTTGTTTTTTATAACATGAATGTCATATATTGTCTGAAAATTACCTGATAGCCTGATGTTACCCAATAATATTTGTTAGTTTTCATTGAGAAAAATTGCTTGAAAGGACCACGTACTTATACTATAAGTGCTACAATAAGTTTATATTATATTTTATTTTATTTAAATGTTAAATAATATATAAGATCACAAAAAAACTTTTTTGTGTGTGTTTAGTCCACTTCGGAGAATGTTGTAGACACAAATTATACTCTTTTCATAAAATGTTGTGTGTGTGTGTGTGTGTGTGTGTGTGTGTGTG
>NW_015554095.1:420862-431373 GCF_001515605.1 Sinocyclocheilus anshuiensis
TGTGTGTGTGTGTGTGTGTGTGTGTGTGTGTGTGTGTGTGTGTGTGTGTGTTTAGAGCCTCTAATGAGTTTCCATGCTGTATCCCAGCCCAGCGTAGTGTGTATTCAGTAGTAGAGCTCAGCATGAGTTCTCTCTCTTTCTCTCGTCCTCTCTCACTTTCCCCAGGGTCAGCCTCCTTTCACTCAAGCGTGTCTAACAAGGAGGAAAACAGAAGAGACACTACCCCCATAAGAAAACAGGACATCAACACAGTCTATCAATTCAATGACAGCTCCCACAAATCCTCTTCACTTCCTATCGCAACTCTCTATACATCCTATTCCTCTGTCTTAGCAGTTTTATCTTAATTCTTGCAAAAAAATATATATTTTCAAGACATCCTTCCATCCATCCTCCAATGTTTTGACATTATCCTCTGTTCTCTTTCCTCAGCATCCTTCATTCAGTGTTTTAAAAATCATGCAACAGGCTTCAGTTGTGTAACACCCTCTTATATTTCCCACATGTCTTCAATACACTAATATAATTTGTGCAGGACATGTTTGTTTTCTGAAACATTTTAATCCTCATCAGAGATGACAGTCAGGGGGTGTACGACACCTCAATGGCATCCACATGGGTATGTGTGTACAAGCGCATGTTTACATGTTGCTTGTGGGTTGTTACGTGTGTGATAGACAAGACTCCCCTCTGCCTCAACCCACCACACTTTCCACCGCTCCCCCAGAACGTAAACAGTCTGCACCATAGGAATGTTATCCTAAACCCACTAATTTGCCTTGATTACATTAATATTTTTCAACTGAAATTGCCCTTTTCCCCTTCCTATTGCTTGTGTTTATTTTTTTAGCCTCCTCTTTTTCTCCTGCCTGTTCATTGCGTTCTCTATTAGGACTAAATTAGAGGCCATTAGCTGGCAGACAGATGCCCTGCAGTTCCGGTCTGGCTGTGAGCTGGAGCTGGGGGTATTGTGGGCAAGACGGGGTTACTCTCTGGAGATCTTTGTTGGCTGGAGTCACACTGGGGTAAAGAGGGAAAAAGAGGGAGTGAGGTAAAGATAAAGAAAACGATAACGAGTGAGTCAAGAGTGAGTAATTGCTGCTTTCAGGCATGAAAATTTTCTTGTACTTCCTCCTTAGGCCGTCATTGTCTTGGTCCATAAGTTAGATGAGGTATCATGATGAGAAACCAACGTAGTTTGCGAACAAAAGTCTACAGGATATCAGGGTTAAGCACACAATGCTTTTTAAAATTCCAATTCAATCGAGTTTGAAAACATGATGCAGAACTGCAAGGAATGAGACTGAAAATAAATTGGAATTCAAAGAAATGCAAATAACCAACACAATCATATGGCAGTTCGTAACTATTTTATGTTTTGTCAAATTGGTGGCTAATTCATATATCTTCGTATGATCTCATTTGTGCATTTTTGTATGATATGCTGGCACCCCATTGGCTGTTATGATTAGGGTTGGGATTATGGGTCTTCACAATAACTTTTTTCGTAAAAAATCACGTTTGTATGTTTCCCATTGCACAACTTCATACAAAATTGCCGTCTTGTGAAATAGTTGTTTCCCATGAGATTGGGTTGATAGCTGTCATCTTTAACTAGAAAACAACATTTCTCAAGACAAACTTTCAGTAAATTCAACTTCCTGTCATTCCCATTCAGATTTCAGTTGAACTTCCTGTCGCTCACTTTCAAATTGTTTCACTTTCAATTCATTCACTTTTTTGATTTTGTTGAATTACAATTCAAAGAAATGGGAAACACATGTTTTGAGTGCAGTTGGTAATGCTTTTTTTCTAGATTATAAAGATGACAGTCAATTTAAAGTTAGTCTTTTTTCTTATTCTTATTTAAATGTTACCTACCATATTATGTAAAAATACAAATAAAACAGCACTTTTTAAATTACTCTTATTCACTTAATTTTTAATTCAAATTTGCTGCCATAATATAAATTCAATTCAATTTCAGGAATTTAATTGACGTTTACAAGGCATTATGAATTCATCCCTGCATTCAAAAACATTTAGTTTAGTTTGACTGAGCTGAATGCTATACAGGTTATGTTCAGGGCATATTTCCTCTGGTCATAGAAGTTCAACAGCAGGTGTTGTTCTGTTTTCTGACTTGAGCGCAGCAGCTGGTCTGGGGTGGATGAGTGTTCTTTCTTAATTTTTACCACAATCGTATTGCCATGCAGACCTCATCCACTCCACTGTTACTGACCACAGGTGGTTCATCCATCCGACACTATTGATGCTGTAATGTCATTTATCCACTGATGGTGTGTACAGCCACTGAATCTTTCTAAGTCAGGAAGAGCAAGCGGCGTATAAAATGTCAGGCATAATTGTCTTTTTAGGAACAGATACAGCTTGAATTCTTGAGGCGATTCATTCGAGAGATATCCCAATTTCACAGCATTTCGCTCTCTGATACCCTGCCAGCTGGTTGGTGATGGGTTTTACTATCAGTTGAGTTTGTGCTTCAGTGGAGAGCTAGGGTCATCTTTCAGTGGCACCTCGAATGTTTCTTTTGACTTGGAGGAAATGGGTCAAATCCCAGATGCAGAGAGGTAGAGAGAGACATTGCAGCACAAGGCAGAGCGCCAAGAGAAATTCTCGCTCTCTATCCCCCATCCCCCAGCTTTTTTTTTAGAGATCTTTCTCTCAGGGACATTCAAAACAAACACACTAAACCCTTTTTATTTGTTTTTGTGTGCAGATGTTTGTGTCTTGGTTGGTCGGGACAAACAAATGATGAAGTAAACATGGAATTATTCACCTCTGGGTAAAGATACATATTTGAAAAAACTGAATGTGAGTGCTTCCAAACTCCTGCAAAGATTTTAATGGCCATTCCAGAGCAGTGCTGGCAAGCATTAGGAGGTTTTAGATGTTGAGTTAGACATTTGAGTTTGGAGTAGCATTAAAAAGAAGGATTCCTGTCTGTAGACCTCAGTGTCATACGGCATTATGTTGACTCAGATGTTGACATATGGACTAAATACTCCCTACTGAAAAGTAAACATGTTGTTGCAATATTAGTTTACCACAAATACAAACTACAATCATGTTTGAAACTCCCCTTTGGGCAATTTGATTACCTTGTTGGCTCAAGTAATTCCCCAAGTCATCTGGACAGTGGTTTAGTGCTGGTTCGGGTCGGTCATGAAGCTGTTTGTTTCGTGCGTGTGCTCTGCGTGTGGAGGTGCATTCAGACCGATCTGTGGGGAATTGAACTGCTTGAATCCTGCCATTTTTATAACTTCCAGCTTCCCCTATCTGCAGTCTGTAATTGCAGACTTCCAATCATGCTGTTTACACGGAAGATGGACTTTTTTTATCTTCTTCACCCTCCCTTCCCCTCACGGAGCTTCCACCATCCCTAGACCTGATGGCAAAGTCAAGGAGACTGCATGGTGTCCCATTTGCCATTTTAGGCTTCGTAAGGGTGCTCATGAGCACCCCCTATGCAAAATAACACCACAAAAGTGTCAGAAGGCTGGAGGATTTCAGTAACAGCAACATAGTGATGGCCTGGAAGGACAGTAACTCCCAGTCAGAAAATAAACATTGCCTCGGAAGTTTCTGAAGGTTATTTCAAGTTTCAAAGTGTTTAGTACTTCTCTAAACATGTAATAGTTCTGGCTTTTGAGGATCACTTTATGCAAACATTGAGTTCTTGAACCTTTCTAGCAGGGATGTGCACCATTCAGAATTGAATTGAGAATGGATTTTAAATTCCTCTTTCTGTCCTTCTTATAAAATGTTCTGCTCTCTAGATCTCCTTATAAGACTAGCCTACAGTACTGAATGCAACCCATCAAACCACAGGCAGCTTTTGTTCTGTTTCTGAGCAATTTGAAAATTTGTTGACACAACAACTCTTTTCCGTGTAGTCCATTTCAAAGAACAGTAACAAGTAAGCCACATAAGAGCTGTGGATATCCAGCATTTCACCACCTCAAAGAAGGGAATGTAAGACATCTTGATCTGTTCATGTGAATGGATTACACAATAGAATGATTGTATTGCACAGTGTGTAAACTCAAACCTGGCCTTCTGTGTGCTGCGGTCTTTGGGGTGGCTGGCGGAAACGATATCCCCCTGAATCCAAAGCTGCCAATTACAGACCCCAGAATTAGCCTACCACTAGTCTATGTCTATACTGATATTCCTGATGTGAGAGGGTTAACAGTAAAAGCGTTCAGTCCCAGCTGGCTCTCAGGCTGACGTAGAAGAGCCAGGCTGAGCTTTGCATCACTCTGAATTGGAGTTTGAAAGTGGCCATGGTGGAGATGTGAAATTGGCCTGTGTCATGGAACAGTTGAGCTCATTGCTCACTAAATGATTAGTCAAACTGGAGTTGTCTCAATGTTATAAGCTCTGAGAGTGAGAATGATCTGTAGGGTCTGTCATTTGAAATTAAAAATGAAGTAATATGAGACCCAGCTCCATGGTTTTGGAGCGGCAAAACAAGTAAACAAACTTGTGAGTGTGTGTTTATCCTTGAATGCTGCTAGTACAGTATGTGTTCACTAAATGAGTATGTGCCTGGGGCATAGTCAGCAGTTGTGACCAACTTATTATGTCATCTGGAGCTTCAATTAATTTCTTCTACTGGAAGTGCAAGCAAGATAGAGAAGATGTTTTTAGCATTTTAATACACTACATTTTAATTTCAAGAGCAACCTGCTCATCAAATACCAGAAATTGTGCATGTTTTCAGCCTGTGGGTCAGCTCAGAGAGAGTGCGGTCATACTAAGAGTTTTGAGTAAGGTCAGAGATCATGTTAGGACAATTTCACGGGAAGTTAAAGACAATAGAGTACTGTCAGAAATGATTGTGAGTTGGAACGGCATCTTTGATTCAAAGAAAAATCCAGTTCAGTTTTTCTTTTATCCAGTGCACATATTCAGTCTCATACACTGTATATTCTGTTTCACACATTCCTCGATTGTAACTTTATTTGTGGACGAGGATCTTGTTGATGCACATTCTGTGATTCATAGTATAGTGTGAGTACCAACACAACAGAGGATGAGTCTTTAAAATGTCTTTAAATGCGCACAGTCATTCATACATTTATATACACTACACTAAGGTTTAGAGCTGCCACTAATGACTATTTTTATTTCGATTAATCTATCAACTAATTTGTCGATTAATCTAAACGATTAATTTCCCACCGAAAACAAATTTAAATTTAACCATTAAAACAGAGTATAGAAAAATTAAAATGGAAAAAAAATGAATTTGGAAATAAAACGGATTTCATAGTGCCCTATAATTCTAAGTAAATGATAACAGTTCCTGTGGAACTACTGTGACCGGAGCCGCTGTGTGACACATGTACTTAACCTACACGCACATAAATAATTAAAGCGCATATACTGTATTTGAACTGCATCGCATATAATTTTTTAATTAAATCGTAGTTTGTGAATACACAATTATGCTTAGCCTAATTATGATTTTTAAATGGGTTTAATATATCATGCAGCCTTGGGTAACACAATAAAAATGGGCAAATTCCAAGTGAAGCGAACATGCGATGGTCACTTCGCGGAAGTGATTTCCGTTTGTGATCATGTGATCTTCAGTTAGGAGATCTTGCGAAAGCAAAGTTGTGGTTGATTTCGACACAAACTTAAGTAGAATAGGCTAATTAAATTTGTCTTTATTTTAATGTAGGCCTAATACAAAATATTTTTCATCAGAAATATTATTTAAGATGGTAGTATAAGCAAGTTTAAGCAAGTTTAGTTTGAAAAAGCTTAATGGTAAATAAGACACAATTAGACAATATTTGAATAAAGTAATAATAATGAGAAGAAATATATATTTGCAACAACTGATGGAGTACTGAATGCTGCATGCACGCCAGCGTTGTCAAAGTAACATTTGGTCAGTCATTCCCTTTGCCAAGAGAGTTCCAAACGCTTATACGAGACAGTAGTGCCCTACACCCTTCAAAGAACACACTTCAAGGGCTCTGCCCTTCGAAGGGAGTAGGGCATAGGGATGCTCACTTTCGTTTGGAATTCGCCCAGTGTGTTTTGTAGCCTACATTCTCGTCCGTGAAATGCGCCACTTCCGGTATTTTGGCGGTTAGTCGATGCAAGCAAAAATGAAGTCGAGGATTTAAAAAAATCGAATAGTCGAATAAGATCGACGAATCGTGACAGCCCTACTAAGGTTTTGGGTCAGTACAGTACGAAGAAGTCTCATATCCTCACCAAAGCTGCAGTTAAAAAAAAACAGTATAGACAGTAATATTGTAAAATATTATTGCAATTTACATTAGCTCTTTTCTTTGATAAATAGAAAGTTCAAATAAACTACATTTATTTGAAATAAAAAATTGTAACAATGTAAACGTCTTTATTGTCATTTTTGAACAATTTAATGCATCCTTGCTGAATAAAAGTATTCATTTCTTTCAAAACATATCATAATGACACCAAACATTTAAATGGTTTGATATGTATAAGTGTGTGTTTAAGCAATATTTATATAGTAGTATCACAAAATGTTTGAAATATTATGTTTTTTTTGACATCTCTATAATGTCTTGCCTAGACCACCAGAATCCTCAGTCAAAATTTAGGATTCCCCACCTTTAAAATTAAATTTTAAACTCCTGGATAATGTCATGTTGTTGCATAAAGTGGGAGTTAACTTACTGCAACACTCTTTTTGTGTGGCCGTATGTCAAGAAATCCAAACACCATTCAGTGTATTCATTTATGCATATTTTGTGTTTATGTTAAGGTGGGGACCTGAGAACCAACATTTCCCCTAGATTTTGTCATTGTGGTCTCACGTTTAGCTCATTTGAAAAGCTTGCTTCATCTCACATGGTTTCAATCGGCCTGTCCTGGAGACCTCAGGGGCTGTGGCTGGGGTGCAGACCTGCCCTGTGTGCAGGGGAGCAGACGAATGCACGGAAACCAATACCTGGAGAGAGCTCAGTGTGTAGAAGGAGAGATCAGGGAATGCAGGGAGGGAGAAATGAAAGAGGGAACCTCAAGTTAATGAGGTCTAACACACCATTGCTCCCGGCTCCATCAACACTTCCCATCACTCTATTCAAGTTGTTTTCACTAACTCTTGAGAGATGGCACATGTTGAATAAGAGAGGAAATGCTTTTTTTCACCACCTTTTTTCTCAACAGTCAAGAGGCGCTGAACTCTTAGGCTCCTCCCCAGCGTTTCCCATGACATTTCATCCCATCTCATTCCTCCCTAGCTCTCTGATGCAACATAGCATGATCTTTTCATTCTTATAAAATATTCATCACACAGACGGGGAGAAGCAGGAGCCCCGTGTTTGCTCTCTCACTGTGTGTTTCAGCTCTCGGCGGGAAGAGGAAGATCTGAGCTGGTGGAGAGATGAAACACAAACAATGATGGTCTCTATTCTTAGTCACTGTTTTGGAACGGTCTGTTTTGTGTAAGGCTGTGATTTCCAGATAAGTAATTTGTGGATGGATCATTGTAGCTTCTTCGCAGCAGAGAAGGTCGCTTTGGGTCAGGGGTCCATGCATATCAGGAGAGGTTGACTTCTGGGTAAAACCCTAAAACACAGTGTGCTTATAGGGGTCCAGTGAGCAGTTCTGTCAACAGAGCCACGTCCCAGATCTAAGATCTTCTCCAGACTTGGATTTACTTCTCCACCTGGATTTACTGGATACTCCATCCAGTGACCACTTCTCAATGCCCTATGCCATTATTATATTCTTAACAAGCAGTTTAGTACATTTCAAGTCATTACCAATTGAGGAGTTGAGGAGATAAATATGAACATTACTGTGAATGACCCCTCTGCCCTTAGTTTTCTCAGCAGGGTTTGTTGCGTGAAGTGGACACATTTCCTGTTGACAGGAGCTGACAGAGGCTCCCCTAAGAACTTAAATCTTTGTAAGCATGATATATTTCAAAGAACATTGTCTTATTCCATGATGCAGTTCCGGTGAAAGTCTGCTTCTGCTTCACAGTAAGAATAATACAAAATGTTTCATCATTTTTCATAATTGTGACTTTTTAACAGTTGTGACTTTACATCCCACAGACTTTATATCTTACATTTCTCACAATGTGATTATCTCATAATTTTGACTTCTTGTAATTGTAATATATCTCACAGTTGTGATGTCTTGTGATTCTTCTCACAAACCCGGCTGTATTTTGTTTTTTTTATACATTTTTTTATAAACATTTTATAAAACAACCATCTCACAACTAGCTTTTTTTTCTCATAATTGTGACATTATATGACTTCTGATCAGAGAATTTTACATTTTGAATTTTTAAAAATCGTAGCTACACCAGAATGGTACGAAACTTGATGACTTTTATGGCACTTGGTATGTGAACACACAAAAAAGGGGCATGATTCAAAAAAGCTCACACTCATGGTCTTCGGTCAAACATGACATATGAAATTAATGGGAAATGGGAAAAAAATTAAAAATACAGAAACATTTTGTGTGTACAATCTACAAATCACCCACAATGCAGAAAACAAATTGCACAGCAATGAAGGGGTGAAACTCTAAAACATCTAGAGTGCAAAATCAACACACCAACTCACGCACACACTTGTACACACACGCACACACACCTATGAACTGGTGTGACTGTAACACTGCAACTATGTAAAATAAAATCAATAATTCAACTACAATGCAGTAAAAAAGTGGACAGCAAGGAAGGAGTTACACTCTAAAACATCAAGAGTGTAAAACAGATACATCCACTCACACACACACACACTTACTTACACACACTCACAGACACACACATACAGAATTATACATACTCAAATTAATTGGTATGGCTTTAACCATGTAGCCAAAATGAGTCAGAAGACTGAAATAAGAGGTTAAAATCAGATCAGACCCAGAAGGATTAAGCTCTGATAAAGCATTCCTGTTATTTTTTGTTACAGTTTTTATAGAATTTTAATGTTTTGTGTTACAAAATGCTTTCTGTGTTCAGGTTTGAATGCAATAATATTAATGCAAAAACCTACACTTCAAATCAACATTTCAAACAACAAAAAATATAAACCTTGACAAAAAGTAGTCTTTGAGAATGCCTTAATATACATTTAAATCCACAACCTAATAAAAATAAACAATTATGTATAAAAACAACTATGGAATTCACAAGCCTCTCTATAGAGTCCTATACAGGAATTTAGTGGTTACACAATGAAATTACAGGTTTTTCTTATTTTTTGCTCTCACCAGGAGGTGCTATTCTGCCTTCAAAAATTGGATTTTAAAGGCCTAGTCTCTCTTTTAATCTGAAATACTGCATTAATTGAAAAATTATTTTAAAAAATTAGATTTTTTTTTTTTTACTGTTTTCAATGGGAAAAATGTATCATAATTATTGCATTAATATTAATTAGTACCATAAATTTCTGTCAGAATACAAAAGAAAAAAGAAAAACATATTATTGAACAAAAATATATTAGATTGATTTTACTGAAGAAAAAAAAAGTTACATTTCAGGTGTCCGGTCACTTTTGACCGCGAAGACCATGTGTGTGACTCCCAAATGAGGAGCGCAGAAGGTTAAATCTAATAATTGTGAATTTATTTCTCACTTTATTTCACATAATCTAACAATTACCTTCTTATTTTTTTTATGATATTTTTGACAAATTTTCAGCATGACTATATTTTGAATTCCCTTCGATGAAATAACATTGTATTTGCAGGATCAGTTCATTTTGTTTTTCATTGTTTTCTCAGAGAAAAACTGTCCAGCCAATAGGATATAAGTTTTCATGTGTCATGTGTCATGTGTCCACGATCATAATTTAATATAGACGTTGAGCAGTTCCAACATCCACATACATGATATATTAAAAAGTGAAAGTTACATGACAAGCAATAGGAATGTGTTTAATACTATATATAGGCTACCTACAACAGCAGTATAGTACATAAGACATAGGCAGAACAATGACTTATTAGTATTAGAGGGCTGTTTTAAATGTGAGTACCAGCAGTGAATGGGCCCCGTCTGCCCAGATATGATCAACAGCAGAGCTGCATTTTATAACAAACAAGAGCTGCGATAAATGACGGGCTATTTACCCTGCACCGCAGACATAAACAATGGCCCTCATGGCTGTAGTCTGCTCATTTAAATATACCACCGCCATTATTTCCATTAAGGTTCAGTGCCAATGAATCCGTGGTTTTCCTGCTTGCCCGAATAGAGTGGGGGTAGACTAATTTCACACAAGCTGATAACCTACTATGTTTTTTTGACAGAGACACTGAAATTGGAGAATGATTTGTAATTGTTGCGCAAAGGACACAAGAATGCTGCTGCTCATAAAGTGGGTTGCAGAGGTGAGCTGTCAGAGATTTCAAGCACAAGCTCCAAGTCTTCATGCTGTGAGTTGTACTTGAACTCTTTGTTGAGCACACATAAAAGAAATATTTGAACCGAAAAGTGCTCCATCTT
>NW_015554095.1:431470-453564 GCF_001515605.1 Sinocyclocheilus anshuiensis
AATATAAATTTCATCATACTCACAAAAAGGTCCAAGCTAGATCCGTTCTCTCAGGTGTTATCTAATGCACTTCTGTGTTTACTGTACTGTGTTTACTCTTATGGCGTCTGAGTCTCTAGGCAGTGATGCATTGGAGCATTTAAGGCAGGAGTCAGACCTTGGAGCCACAGAGGCATGCACGGTGCATAATCTCAGCCTTAAAGGAGCCAGTGTCAACTCAACGAAATCCTCAAGGCATTTACCATTAAAGACAAGGACTCGGCGTTGTGTAATTGTGTGTGCACAGTGACACTCATTTCCTTAATCACTTAGACATACATTAATAAGCTTCAGTGAATATACCACATTCAGTTCCAAGCCTGTGAGTCAGTTGTGAGCAGTGAAACTTCCTTTTTAAATGAGGATGTGATGTGATTGTGTTTGGCAAGTGAGTGAGAGAGTTATTTACCACTTTACATGGCTAAAGGATTTGTAAACATCATAACTTAAATAGGCTGTGGGTTTAGTCCTGTGTATCAAAGGATATGTTGAAGGATAAGATTAAGTAATAAGTAACAAGTGACTGTGCAGTAAAGCGATTTTACCACAATTAATGGGCGTTGTTTGGCATACAGATGCAAGTGGAGTAGTAACTTGGCTTATTAATATACAGTAGAATTAAACTGATGTGCAGTTAATATATTGGTTTGATTACAGTGACTTCAATGTGGCTCATCCAATCAAATTTTAGGGCCAGAACTATACTTTTGTAAGCTGTATTTTAGTCCACTTTCCCCTTGTAAATTTAGGACAAGTCTGTTCACTCGCCGTCCCTATATTTGTAACTCTTCTAGACAACTGTTTCCAGACATGCTAGTACAGCTCATACTTGTATGATACCTGTTTCTACTTGAATTGGAAATAACCAAAATATCAAAAACTGCTGGTCAAGATGAAAATAACATTTCAAATCAGGGCTATCTGACAACAACTGTATCATAACTTGTAGCTACTTGATTCGTGATGACCGCAAAGCCTTTTTCGAAAACGCTTTATTTAGTTTTCTCCCTCATATGTTTAAATGGCCCATCTCCTGCTCTTATAATGTTTCTGAATTTCCTCCTTGGACAAACTTTTGCTTAAAGTTGGCATGAAATAAAAAATTTTGAAATGCATGTTATTTGTCTTATTGTGAACAATTCATGCGTGCATGTTTAATTTTAGAAATTCATATTTAAACCAAAAACCTAAACTTCCAGTGAAACAACAGATATTTCCAATCATTTAGTCTGCTTAAACCTCACCCTTTCTTACAATCGCCTGTAAGTTTGCATTCAGATCTGCTTCCATCCAATCAACAACCTTTCTAATGAACCAGTTCCCTGCCCTGATGTCATGGTACGGAAGAAAAGATCTGTCACTACTTCCATTTCATTGTGACTTTAAATCTCTGTAAATATGTTTTCAGTTCTAAAGGTTACAATTAAAATTATTCTGATTACAGCTTCATCCCCTTAGCTCTAAATGTCTGTTTCTAGTTTCCTCTGCTTCCATAAAGACATTTATTATGGGATGTCATATACAATATATATATGAGGGGAAAAAAGGTCATGGTTTGCAAATGTAACAATCACAAAGCCCATGTGATTCTCAGTGCTCTTAAAGTGGAGTGTTTCATCTGTAGAGTTAAATAGCTGGCTTTTTTAGGGGTGCTTTAAGGAGGATAGTCTTTAGGGAGCTGAGGTTAAAGAGCTTAATGCAGGAATGGATGAACATCTCACACACACTCATGCACTAATGCACTTTATTTTCTCTCTCTTCATTGAAAACAGAATAATCCAGTGTTGTCTTGGTGAATCAACAAATCCACCACCACAAGATGACATTTGCAAATGTTCTCCACCTTTTAAAGTCATTGCAATGTGTAACATGTCCACACTTACGGTTCAGTTCTCTGTGTGAAAACCGAAGGCTTTTATTGTTTAGAACTCCCGCTAAGATGAGCTAATAAATGAGCTAAAAAAATTCAATCCAATGAGGCTGTTTGGTGCCGGCATGTCAATTGGGTTAGTTTTTTCTCACGAACCAGCAAAGTGAGGATGAAGGTCTTGGGTTAGACAAAGGTGAGAAAAGCAAAGAGAAGAAATGTCTGTACGCCACTTGATTTCATGAGGAACATTTAGGCACAGTCCCAACCCAGGCTGAGGCTCTGGGACTGTGAACTATTATTCAAGTTCTACACAGGACCAATTGCACAATGTACATTTGCTTTTGGCCACGCGGACCCCCCAGAGAAAGTGTGATTGATGAGGCCCTGCGTGTGTGTATAATAGTTACACAGTGTGTGCGTCAGTTCTGAGTCTGACATCCTGCGTACGCGTGCCCTTATATTCGTTTGCCTGTCTTTTACGTGTGCTTCTTTGTCTCTCGCTGTAATTACAAGGGACTGGACTGAACTTGATCCCAACTGGGTTCTTTCACGATATGTATCTGCTGGCTGGTGTTTGGCCTCCGAACAATTATCAGAACGCTGTAAATAGCAGCCGGCAGAGTTGGAACAAGGAAGCGGCCTTGACACAATCTGCACCATCGCTCGTTTCACTAATGGTTTCTTAAAATGGCTCAGATCGGTTTCTCTGTGATGCATTGCCGTTTCCGTTCTGAGATTTCAGAGCCTCAGATATGATGAATGGCAGGGAGCAAAAGATGTTTCTTACTCCGTTAATAAGACAAGTTTTCAGATGGGTCTCGAGAAGCTTGTTGTATGATGAAGTACAGCATGTGAAGAGGCTTTCTATCAGCACTTACGATTTATGTTCGACTCATGTTCTCTGGTTACGTCATGCCGCGTGTCCCTAGTGATTGAGGATGTAACTGCAAAGGAATTTGCTTATGATAAAAGTACTTTCATATGTATTCCCTGTGTTAAGTGCTTTGGCTTTTGTCAATATTATGCTCTTTTAACTGCTTCCAGTGGGAAAAGTGCCACATTTAATTCTACATTTGGCAGAAAAAATAATAAAATTAATATAACAATACACAGTACTGGAAATGTTATGTGAATCTAATTTTGTGGATTATTACATCCATATCTTGCACTTGATTCTCAGCTCAATGTTTTATTATTTGGGAAAACTTCAGTTCAAGAACAACATTTTACACTTATGCATTTGGCAGCAGGGTTACTTTAGTTTTAAATCTTTATTCAGTTTTTATTTCAGTTTTATTGTTTTGTTTTGGTTTAGTTTTTTTTTTATTCTGTCATTGAGAATCAAGTTTTAGTTTTCCTATTTCAGTTTATTTAGGCTAGTTTTATTGTAGTTGTATTATGTTAGGGCTGCCAAAGTTAATACACTAACTGGTAGATACTTTTATCTGAAGTAAATTTATACTCTTTTAGTTTATTTTTTTTATATATATATATTTTATCAGTCCATGTCCATGGAATTGAATGGCTGACCTTGGTGTTGCCAGCGCCATGCTCTACCAGCTGAGGATCTGCACACATAACCATTTTTACTACATTAAACACTAATGTTCTGTGCTAGTTAAACAGAGGTGCGTTTCCCAAAAGCAACTATGGTCGCAAGTTCTGTCATTACCAATAGATTTCAGTGGAACTAACTACCATAGTTAGCTAACGATGCTTTTGGGAAATGCACTCCAGATCGGTACAGTACTGTTCAGTCCTGACAGTGTTCCCTCTGTCTCTACCTTTCTGCACTGTGGTGGTCTTAGGGTCTGACAGCTCTCAGGAGTACAAAGGAAGCCTTGGCCCTACTGCCAGCCCTGGCCACACTGTGGGAAAATGTCAGAATGTTATTGTACGTACGATGAATTGCTCCTGACACATTTGTTTATAGACTTGCTCGAATAATGGGAACATTAAATATTTGGCCCAAAATAATAATAATCCATTTCCTCCCAGAAAAAAAACTTAATCGTATGAAAATAAAAAAAAAGCAGTCTGTTGAATTACTTTATTTGTGAAAGGTTGATAACGATCAGCCGGCACACCACTTTATTTGCAAACATTCTCTCCAGTTTGTATACTGTATGTGGCTCCACTGGTCTCTGGACCTTTTTGGCCATGGTAAAGCTTCATGATTTGCAGATTTGGGCCATAAATGTCAAATGAGCAATGTGGTTTTTGGGTGCGAGCGGCACTGTCTGAAATAAAGAGGCTCATTTGCAATGGAACACAATTTGAAGGCCATATTATGTCAGCAGCATCCATGGAAGCCAAGGCTGACACAATAAAGACATAACTCAGCCAAAAAAACAGCCGTTTTTGTCTACATAGTGAAAGTCAAAACAACATTGGACCTTACTGACTTTAATTTTTCAAAATATCTTATTGTGTGT
Source organism: Sinocyclocheilus anshuiensis (assembly GCF_001515605.1). Lineage (NCBI taxonomy): Eukaryota > Metazoa > Chordata > Actinopteri > Cypriniformes > Cyprinidae > Sinocyclocheilus > Sinocyclocheilus anshuiensis. Next base: position 435,815 of record NW_015554095.1, read on the forward strand.
TCAACAGAAGACCAAGTCGTACAGGTTTGGAACAATGAAATTACTGTTAGTTTTTAGGTGTACTATCCCTTTAATGCTGTACGTCACTTCTGCTCATCTTGGGTTTCTCCTGTATGCAACATAGATTTCGATTGAGGTCATATGTTCAGACTTCATCTAGCGTTGTACACTAGTGCCTGTCAAATGTAGCAGTTAAATTCCTGTGAGATTTCACACTTGTATAAAGAATGCTCCGTAAACATCACACGCATGTGGAGATCTGCCATGTGTAAAATGCATGCTGACTCTGTGTGAGTGACACATGACAGGATGGTTTACACGTCGAGATCAAGGTTATTTACTTTTTTGTTTAGTCTTCGCTGTTGTTTTTATAGATTTGTGTATCAGGTTGTGTGTTTGTGCACGTCTGACTGGCAGATCACGGGATGTGCGTGTTTATGTGTGTGTGTGTGTGTGTGTGTGTGTGTGTGTGTGTGTGTGTGTGCAAGTGTGTTTAAGAGTGAAAGCAAGGCTCTTTAATTTGAAATCTTGAGGTTTGGCTGGCAGGCTGGTGGATGTCTGATCTTCCAGCTAAGGAGCGTTGATGAAGTCATGTAGTGGGAGGGGTGCAGTGGAATGTCTTGGGCCTGGAGCTGTGAGCACGACTTTCATCTCTCCCTTTCACACTCTAAACATACAAACAAACAAACTTCACACATTCCATCTACTTAAAGTGTTCTAGAGGAAATTTTAAACTGGCAGTCTTCCATTCAATTTCTCATTTGGAATAGTGAATCAGTTTGGAGTCAGTTCGATTTTTATAATATATATTTATAAAAAAGTGTCTATGCTCACCAAGGCTTCATTTAAAAATACAATAAAAACAGTAATATTATTACAATTTAAAATAACTGATTTCTATTTTAATATATTTTAAATTATAATTTATTCCTGTGATGCAAAGCTGAATTTTCAGCAGCTATGACTTCAGTCTTTAGTGTCACATGATCCTTCAGAAATCATTCTTAAATGCTGATTTGGTGCTTGAGTAACATTTCTTATTATTATCAAAGTTAAAACCAGTTTCTTAATATTTTGGTGGAAACTATGGAACATTTTTTAAAGATTTTATTTAAGAATAGAAAGTTTAAATTGAAATTCAAATCTTTTGTGACTTTATAATTGTTTTTACTGTGACTTGATCAATTTTAATGCAAAATAAGTACATTTTCTTTCTTTCTTTTCCTAATTATGTTTATAATAGGGATGCCAATATATCAGTACCATGTTGGTTGTTGTCCAATAGCAGAGGATTTTTTTTTTATCCTTTCAAATCTAATCTTTAAAGGGGTCATGGGATGCCCATTTTCCACAAGTTGATATGATTCTTTAGGGTCTTAATGAAAAGTCTGTAACATAGTTTGGTTAAAATGTCTCAATGGTAGTGTAAAAAAACACCTTTTTTACCCTGTCAAAAACAGTTCTTTTCAGCGCATTCAGATTTGTAGCATTTTCCTTTAAATGTTAATGAGCTCTGTTGACCCCGCCCCTCTCTTCCAAGCCGCTCTCAGAGACTGTTTACTTTAGCTTCATTCATCGTGAAACTTGCTAATTAGCACATTATTAGGAAAGGCGATTTGCAAAGATTCATTAAAAAAACCTTACACTCACTTCTTCTGTAGGTGAAGCTGGATCACGAATGATTTGCGCGAACATAGACGCATTTATGTAGATCGGGGGCGCATTCCCTTCAAAAACAAACATAATCCACTGCGTCTTCAGCGGCTCAGATGTCGGGAGTAAACGACGACTGCTATGTTCATTATTACATCCAACAACAAAACACCTCAATCGCTTAAGAGTCATTCTTGTCTACATCTGCTCCAGCAGTGAAACAATGGCGGACTGATGACAGCTCACTCGGGGCGGGTCTAAGGTAAGACGCCAGTCCAGTCTGTGCTGAAACGCTACTGTCAATCAAACTATCGTGGGAGGGGCCTGTCTGTGTGACGTCACACAGACAGGCATCTGAGATCAGCTCGATTTGAGAAAGGGGTCAAGATTTTAGTAGATTAACAAAAAACCACTGGGCGGATTTTTATCATTTTAGGGGTGGTTGTGTACACACACTGCCAACACACATTTCAGTTCAAACAACTTTATAACATTATATGAACCCTTTAAAATCTCAAAGTGAATATAATTTTTTGTCATTTTTAAAACAGGTCATTTTTAGTAGTTATTTAGGTTTTACCTTTTTTTTCGACACAAAATAGTGTAGAATACCAATATCGGCCATTTATCAGTTATTAGTCATAGTATAAAAACTTCATATCAGGGCAAACCTCAATTTTTAATACGGAAGTAATTTTGTTCCAGTACTGCTCACTATTTTGGTGCGAAAACAACATTATTTACCTTTAATAAAGTTACATTTATTCAATGCTTCAACAACCGCCTTAAGGTAAAAAAAAAAAATATGGCACCAGGAGAGCCAACACATCTGTGAACATTGTTTTAATGGTCTGTAAAGCTGTTTATATCATATGAATTATACTATTAGACTGATAAGTTTTGACATTTTGAGGACAAGTTTGAAATGAATATCCACAATATAATGAAAAAATAAGCGGCACAAAATGAAAAGGGTTCAAGTGTAATCTGAGGGCCACATATCATACATTTATGAGATCTGTCAATGAAACAGATGGTTATGAACAGTTTACTTCTCAATAACACTAAAGCTGGACTTAAGGATATTATTAAAATAATAAAATCAATCAGTAAGCAACTGCAGTCCTGTAGCACACATTTATTTTTTTTAATCGTTTTTTAATGTATTATTTTATGCATAATTTGAGTTATCGATTTCGACTACAGACCACCGTGCCAATAGAGTTTCAGACCTGTCACTACTCGCATTGAACAGATACATCCATGAAATCTCCACGAAATCAAACTTTTGGCTACTAAACAAATAGAAAAATGAAAATCCCAGCTGTGCTGTCAGGTTTTGAATCATCCATATTCATGGTATTGAAAAGCTCTTTGGCTGCCAGTCTAGTTTGGCTCACATTGCATTACCGTAAGTCTTTTTTTTTTCCCTCTCTAACTTGCTCCCTCAGGTGAAAGTGGAGGGTGATAAAAACTTTGTACTCGGTGCCTGTCTCCTCAGGGTTGAGAGCTGTATTAGAGGGTTAGAGTGAGGACGTGCAGTAATAATGCATGTTTATGAATAATAGCACTTGGGGTTCCAGCTCTGCAAGTTCTCCAGCTTTTCCTCAACACTCAGTACTAGAGACGATCGACGTGAAGTTCTAGGGAGGAAGCGTTGTAAATCATAGACGATTAACTCAGCACCAGCCTCCTGTTGAATGAGTCATTGCATACTAATTTAAGGATGAGGAGAGGGCGTGTTGTGTTGTGTTTCATTTCAGTGCCTGTTGTTAAAGAACTGGATGTTGCATAAAACGTTTAAATCCTTTAATGTTTATGTGTGGCCTACAGGATTTTTACCTTCGCAAAGGTGTCATTTAAAAATGTTAACCTCCGACCACCAACACAATAAAGCTTTCAGATATTAATTGATGGTCTTTGGGATTTGTCCAACCATGTTTCCTATTTAATTGTAATGATATCCTCTGCACCCATTCGCCTTCTCTCTCTGTGAATGGAGTGCAGGTAAGACCTGGGTGGGTCCTTCCGTTTCATGACATATTTTGAAAGTATGGGCTTTGCTTTGTGTTAAAAGCTATAAAGGAGTATACAAGGTATAGTCTTTCATGCACTTCCTCTAGACGAAACTCAATATGCAGAGGCTTAGTTTGAAGTGTCACACTTGTGTTGTTTTCGAGTTGTTGTGACAACACAAATGCGGGCAGTTTAATGTGTGTGCATTAATATTAAGCCTATAAAATTCATGATATTTCTAAAGTTTATTCTTTTTGAATCGAGTACATTTTAGTTGCCGCCTCCTGTTGTGTTGTTTGCATGTCTTGTCACCCCTCAGGGCTGACGTAGCATCTGATACTGGCCCAGATACATTCGATATTAAATTTAACCAGCTGCGTCTTCTGTTTCCGAACACTGTACACCCATATTCTTAAAGGGATCACCGTCCAAAGGCAATAAGAAGCTCTGGCTGACTTCTTCTTCTTTGTTGGTGCCGTTTATTCAGCTAACAAAAGATGCAGAATGCTGAAAGTAAGGTGGATTAAGTGGGTAAGACGCATTGTTGGACTGTTACTCATGGCTTCAGTGGTTTATACTTTGATTTAATGGCCGAAAAAAATGATCTGTGAGAACAACAAATTATAAAAGGGTCTTTTCATCGTGAACATTTTGTATATTTGCGTAACCCTTCTGCAGTGTTATTTTAATCTTAAAATAACTTATAAAATAGGACTGGTGTATAAATATTCAAAAGGCCATAGAAGTGAAAGCTTTTATATCTAGGAAAATATAATTAACGTGATGGAATTCCGAAAAGTTTTTCGGCACATGTGATTCCTTTTGTTCCAACTGTGTACTACTATCTTACATGGAAGAAAAAGAAAGCAAGGAGAGAGCTATAGGGAGTACAGAAACTTCTACTATTTCATTCCATGACATCTTTAATCTTCTCTGAACTTCCCTCTTTGGATGTTGAACTCCTTGGAAGCGACTCTGTGGATCCTAACCCCGGACAGAGCAGCTGTGCCGAGGCAGTGCACGCGTGAGATCTCTGCTCCCTGTGATAGGGATTCATCACTTGTCGGTATTTGCAGATGGACTTTGAGGATGAATCACATCTGTGTGTATTTGCCTGTAAGACTTTGCTGGGCATTTATATCGTAATTCCATTAATCTGAATGTAATTCTGTCATGGGAAATAAAGGTTTAGGTCCATAAAATGAACTCACCTAAATTGTTTCAGGCATGGTTGTGCCAAAGGGTTGCACCAAAGTCCCACATTACTCTGACTTATAAGGTGACTTGAGATGGACCTGTTCTCATGTGCTGTCCACATTACTGAAGCTCATACTGGGAACATGTGCATGATGGTTGGACCTCTTTGGTTTTGAAGCCTGCCTGTCAGGGGATGGTTTCCAGTGCAGTAAAGGCTTCATTGCTGCCAGGCCCATATAGGTATCACAACGGCCTGACAGACATGTTCTCATGGAATGGAATAGATTAAGTGCCCCAAGGGGTTATTACAGTTTTGCAGATTCAGATTGATTTTTATTTTAATATTGCTTTACATTTCATTTTAATCAGTTTGATTCTTTTTTATGTGGATGTATTTCTTTTTAGATTTTTATTTTCACATTCCAAAAATATTTAGTCCTAAATTTAACATATGTATGTATTTAAATTGAATATGTAATTTCCTCATAAACATAATGTCATTCATATTTGTTAGACATACATAAATGTAACACGATTTCTCTAATAGTACTAATAAACTGACTTTGAAATACACAATAATCAGATTTATATATTTATAAATATATATTTATCACTAAATCCAATTTGCTTCAATCTGATACATTTTAACTAAATAAACATTTGTTCTACAGTAGCTATATTTTACCCATGTTCATACCTTTTAACTGAATAAATGTAATTGTTTTCACAAGGAACAGATTTATGCTGATTCTAAGCAGTCTGAATAAATGTATTTTGAAAATATTATTTAAATAAAATCAAATCGATACCAATAGTTAAAAATAAACTGTGCCATGATTTTTGGGAGTGCAGAAATCTTACAGTTTCATTTATGTATGACAGACAAATATGCATAACATTAAGTTTATTAGTTTGTTTATGTTAAAACTGCGTAATTCAAATGGATATTTCCACATAATAAAAAACAAACTGTAACTAGCAAAAAATAAGCAACACAATTAACTAAAAGTGAAATTTAAATCTGTATTAAAATTAAAATTACTGAATATAATAAAATATATTGAATATGTAAGGAATAATGTATAGTCAGCCGGTCATTATCACCCAAAGGGGTTTATTTTGCAATAATGTCTGGCTGACATTCTTTTATGAATATTTTTGGCTTGAATTTTATTGTTTTATTTATTTTTTATCATTATTTTATTTCAGTTTTTAATAATATTTTTGATGCATTTTCATTTATTTTTAATTTTTTAGTATAAATTCAGCTTTCGTCTTCATTTTAGTTACGAAAATAACCCTGCTCCGCCCAAGAAAGCAATCGAAATTGAGAAAAAGCGCCATCAATGGAACTATCACTTTCTGTCTGCTCCGTTCCACTCCTGTATCGCCACAGATCTCTCTACAAACAACCTGTGTTACCTGACCCAGTTGGGTCGTCAGCCAAAAAACGGTGTTTCGGTGGAACAATAGGATCATTCACAGAAAATTATATCCATAGTTTGGCGTGTCTTTTATACACCATCACCCGGAGTTTACCGTCTGCTATTGTTGCCCTCACAATGACAGCACACAACCCTTCCTTCACGTTATTTGTTGATCCTGTTCCGAGGAACCATTCAGACCTAGTCCATGCGACAGGGCTGCTTCCTCTTCAATGTATCGCTTTCAGGTTATTGATGTCTTGTTTTGTGTTCTTTCTTTATTGCAGAAGGTCAACGGCTTTTGGAACAGACCTTTCGTGTGTGTGTGTGCGGTTACCGAGACATGGTGGCAATGACTCCTTCCAGCTCTCTCTTTCTTTAGCTCTTTCTTGTCCTCTGTCTCAACAGGGTCACATGTCGGCCCCTGGGGAGGAAGCACCTTTAACGGCATCAGCCAGGTAGTGTGAAGGATTAGGCCTGTTTTTCCCCCGCCACAAATAAGCAGGCGGTGTTTCCCAAGGGATGTTTGGAAGCACGCTCTGGGCTGTGTGTTTTAGAGGCGTATTGTGTTGCAAGATGGTTTTCATTTGATGCCGCAGTAGTTTGTGTGAGGGTAATTCATATTTCACAGTTTCTCAGTGATCTTATCACTAGTCATGCAATGTCAGACAGCTATTGTGGCCTTTAATTGGATTCAACATGCTTTGTTGGGACAGATGCTGTGAGGGGACTGTGGTGGGGGTTCGTGGGTATTCATGGCATTCGTCACCATCCTCCTCTGCGTTTGACCTGTGCTCTGTCTGTGTAGCGAGAGACCATGAGCCCGAGAAATTAAAAGCGCCTTCCCATGAGACCACTCACAGGCACCTAATTAAACATCTCACATTCCATCTGTGGGGTGCAAACGTTGAATCCGCATACACACACATATCTATAACGTGAACTATCGTGAAATTTTGTTCCCATAGCTTTGATGCCGGGTTGTTCGAGATGACTCTATCTCACCACATCAATAATAAATATCTTGCTTTGAAAGTTGATCAAACACGAAGTAAAACCACACTTTTGACTCAGGCTGGAGGGAGTGTTGTTCATCTGAATTGCTTAATGTTGTGCATTAATCACACAGAATGTGAGGGAGGAAAGGTTTTGTTTTGTGAAAGGACACAATAAAAAACACATCTTGTTTCAACAAGGGCAGAGTAATCCACATTGTTTGATTTTTACACATTAGCTACGTTTACATTCACCCTTATAATGTGATTAAGCTGAAGCTATGTAAATAGAGTACTGTGATTGTTTATGTGATTATGCTCATAATTAGCATAACCATAATTGCAGTAAAATATGTGAAGTACTGTGGTTTTAATTGCTCAATGCAGGCATGTTTAATCGCATTTAATCACATTTATTCTTCTCTGACTAAAGTGCGCATTTGTTAGGGCTTCAGCTGGATGCACACATGCACAAGTTTAAAACATGATGGAACAGGATATAAACAATTATTGCAAAAGGTGTGTTTAGGCAGCAAAAATATAATTTTATAATTGGTCTTAACTATATAATAAACAACAATACAATGTGGTAACATTTCATTCATGTACTTTTAATAAATACTGCTGACAAAATGCATATTGTGCATACTTAACTACGTGTTGACATCTGAACAACTAATCAGTGACAACACTTAAGTCTTATATGTGATTAATAAGTCGGCCCTTTTCAGTGAGTCAGAGTCATTTGTTCAGGAATCAGATTGCACTGGTCGCAGAAAAAGAAAAGTGCAGGAATTGGTTTTAGAACAGTATTCATGTTCAAGACTTTTATTTATATACTATTATAGTATTTTGAAATAGCTTTTATTGTTATATTTTCAGTTTTCATTTTAATTTGAGGTTTTTTTTATAAATTTTATGTGCTAATTTTGTCACTTTTGTTCTTTTGTTTCTAAATATTCCCATATAGCTTTAATTATTTTTATTGATCAGAATGCAATAAATGATTAAAATGCATACACACCTGTACAGTATGAAAAAACAAAGGAAGCCATTGAACATTTTGCATTTGAAGCAAGTGCATAAAAACAGTCCTGTTGCATCTGCAATTTACATTTTGTGCTGTGAGTATAGGGCTACAAATGAATAGCTTCAAAGTAGCTTAGAAACCTAATTTCTTAAAGCGAATAATCAAAATAATGGCAAGCAGCATGTAAAAGGGATTAAAGAGATTTGCTCATGTAACGTAAACACCTTAATTCGAGTAATTCCTTATTCTGACTATTGATAATAATCAGACTATTGGTGTACGTGTAAATGTAGCCATTGATTTATTTAGTGTCCGCTGGTGCCAAGACTTTCGACATGCCCAACAAGCTCTTTACATTGTGTTGCAATAAAGCACCTCTCGCTACAAACAGGAACCAGATTCAAGAAGCCAAATCCATTCCCGGAATTTGTTGTGTGTTTAGTAACATGAGAAATTACGCTTAAGGTAGTATGGCTTAGAATGAATGGTACTGTTGCTTATCTTGCACATTCAAGTAACAAGACCACCACCAGTGAGTGACCCAATCGAAAAAGTAAACAATCGATACCTGTGACTAACCCTCAAGTTTTTAATTAAAGAAACCTGGAGTTTCTCCAGCATAAATAATATTTTGATAGAAAAATGTATCATGGTTGCTGCACTGCTTACAGTTTCATTGAAAGATCCGCAGCTGGCTTATGTTTGCTCCTAGCTGTGTCTGAGAGCGTCAACTGTAAAACACTTGTTCTGTGTCTTATACCTCATCCTGTTCTCACCATCATGCTGCTAGTTTTTCACTCATGCATTGCCGTTCAAATCAACACCTCATCCCGAGGGATTCACTGCAACCTCCTCCCAGGTACATTTTCCGTAGCTCAAAACACTGTATTTACCCTTAGGAGGTTTTGTCATGCAGGTGGGACACAGATCTCAACTGAAGTATAGGTTTGCAAATGTTTGATACTGAAACCATATTTTGGTGTAATAAATCTCACTCCTCGGTGGATGTTTATTGATGTTACAACTGTTTAGCAAGCAGGCACGATATTAAAGATACCAATAAGCTGGTAAATATTTTTATGTTATGGCTAATTGAAAAATTGCAGGCATTAAAATTTATTTATAAATATTTATCATTTTGTCTAAATTAGAAAAAAAAATTTAAATGTCGTTTTAAATGCTACAAGTGAATTTAGGCATCACAACGTATATATATATATATATCTAAAGATTACATTTAACCGTGTTATGACTGTTTACTATTAATATTAAATACATTATTAAATATCCAATATTAACTGATACTGATAAATTTAAAAAGAAAATCTAATATTGACTGATAACAAATGTCTTTACTATTTAGAAGAACGTCTAGCTTCATTCTTGTTACTAAAAAACAACAGATTTGAAATACCTTGAATGCATTATGAGGAGCATGTTTTCTTAACAGAGGAACATCTTGAACTTTGAATGAGTGGGCACTGGAAATGTCATCTGACCATGACTGTAGATGCAAACCTCTTAAAAACCACTGTACGGCATGGCAAGTTCCTGGAAATCCTGTTTTAAAATCACTGCGAAATTAAACTTCAAAGCCTTTTCAAGAATGCCTGGTTCTAACACAAACCCTGGTGATTTTATACTTTAATTATTTCTAGCTGTTAGCATGTTTAACTGACTCAGAAAAACAGTTCCTCCTTGTTTGCAATGGTGTAAAGTAATATTGTTTGTGTGCAGCTTTGCATGAACCTCTGTCTGGATTATGAGGTGCTGAGTATTCAAATTAATTTCAAGCATGAGGAATCCAATATTTCTTAGGATTGGATCATAAGCAGACGTCTTCCAAAAAAAAAAAAAAAAAACTAGTCTGGGGATTAATGGGACTCTTCATCAGCAAATCATTCTGACATTGTAAAGCTCTCTGTGAGTTCTACAGTGTTTACCTAACGTACAAAATACACGTAATACACGACTTCCCCCTGATCCTGCAGAACACATCTCCTCCCTCACTCTGCTGGGCATTAGGCTTAAATAAATTCCAGCATGTTGTGGTGGTTACTAAGACGTACTGTAATTGATGTACTGACCAGTAATGCCTGTAAATGCAAACATTTTGATGGTTCAACAGCAGTTCTGCTTGCTCACGTGTGTCCATTAGCTGAAGAAGTTTAACTGCTTCAGACCTGATCAACCAGGTAGTGTTTCTAATTTGGACAGGCATTTCTTTAATTAAGCTTCAAAACAAGTGAGAATAGACTGGTCCAGAGTTGAGTCATGTTATAATTATTCAGATGAAAGACACTGGTGCTGTCGTGTTACTCTATAGCCTTAGATGTTATGTGATATGAAAGCTCTTGGCGGCTAGCTTTAAATGAAAACACAGCTTGGACTCATGCACAAATGCAACTATACCTAGGCTGGGTATCGATACAGGTTTCCTGATTCAACTGGATTCGATTCTGATTTATTTGGTTATATTTCATTTGGAAACTCACTTTTGCTTGTGAATTGGACCACACTGGTTGCAGGTATGTTTGAGATTCACTAAAAATAACCAGTTCATATGAGTCATTTGGTTGTGAATCAGACTACACTGGTGTTGCTGTATATTTTTGAATCACAAAAAAATAACAGACTGATAAAGAGTTATTTGTTCATGAATCAAACTACAGCTGTGACACTGTTTTTGATTCACTAAAAAGAACCGGTTCATATGAGTCGTTTGTGAATTGGACTACACTGGCCGTGTTTTTTTTGCATTCAGCCTACTAGGACAACTTAATAGAAATATGTCTTACTATTATTTTGCAGAACATACAGGATCTCATTCACTAAGTGATCATACGCTCAAATTTGTGTGTGATATCTACGTATAAATATTTTGACAAACAAATCATGATTCACCAATAAATTGTGAGGTTTTAGGACATCTCCTGTTCAGAGTCTTTATGTAGAAGCCGGAGAACCTTCACTCCAGCACAGACGTCTGAAACTGGCTTTACAATATGCTGTCAAACTAAAGGCAAACAAAAGTAATCCAAAAGTAATTTTTAGCAGTCTTTCTTCCGGAATATCATTATTTATATGAAGCTAAACCTAGGTATGTTAGACCTTTTGGAATGAGGATAAAACCTTACCTGGATAACCTGGACTCATTTTTGTACTATTCCTCTCTGGGATCTGAAAAGGCCAAATGTTATTTTGACCCTGAGTGAGCACAAAAGACAACAACACACCCTCATGAATAACAGCAGAAATTTTTGGAGTTAAGAAACAGTTCCCTTTCGATACTTCACTCGTACTGCGTCTTGCGTAAGACGCATATGGGAAAAAGGCTTTTTTCTCCTTAACTGAAGCCTATTTCATTCACGCAGTGAAACTGCACGGCCATTGGTTCGTGCAGGGCTTTAAAAACGAACCAATGGCACGGCAGCGGAGCTGCACGAGCCTATGGCGACGAAGCCCGCCACAGACCCCACGCAGAGACTGTTCGTTTGCGGAGACGGAATGCTCATTCGAGCATGAGTTTCGCTCTTCTCCGCTCGCGGACCGCCTTCACTGGAGGCAGCCCCGCTCTCCCGTTTTTCATCTCTCAGCGAGCCTCGGAGAGAGAAAGGAGAGAGAAACAGCGGAGTCAGGGAACTAAGCAACCGGGTCTGAGCGATTGCATACTGGCACTGTACCCGTGTGCTCACTCTCCCCGTTGCACTCGGATCCGCCGCAGAAGGGCAGTGAGCTACGCGCTTACTGAGACAGAATGTTCACTCGAGCCCCGTATCTCAGGGAACCGAGGTTACGTTAGTAACCGAGTACGTTTTCCTAGTCATAGACCTGTATTCACAGATGGATCCAAAGCAGATAATGGATAATGCAGTATCGGCAGCAGTAATAATTGGAGACCAACGTCTTGGTGTGCGAATCCCAGGACAGAGTTCTATCTTCACGGCTGAAGCTCGTGCTCTACTACTGGCTTGGAAAGATATAGAAAATGGACAAGAACAAAAATGTTTTAATTTCAGAGGTGGAAAGTCCAGGGGTCAGAAAGTAAAAGTCCTGCCATATGTTTATTCTATTCATGAACTCAGCCAGCTGATTTCACTAATTAGTTCTACCTCCTGGCTGAAAAACTGTGCTAATTAGCAAATCCAGGTGATTGGAACAAAATACTGAGGACTTATACTTTCTGAACCTGGACTTTCCACCTCTGTTTAATTTTCACCGATTCAAAATCCTGTCTTTAAGCACTTGAAAATGTAAAGACTGATCATCCCATAATTATAAAGATTTTACTCAAAGCAGACTGTTTACGCAAGAGAAACTTCAGTATTTTCTTCTGCTGGGTTCCAGGTCATATGGGCTTTTCTGGTAACAAGAAAGCGGATATCACTGAAAAAGAGGCACTCAACCTGCATATTTCGGAGTGTCAAATTCCTTTCTGTGATGTCAAACCTGTGATAAACTCTTATATTAATGACATGTGGCAGATGAAATGGGATGAATGTCACGAAAATAAGCTATATGAAATAAATCATAGTGTAAGAAAAATATTTTTTACTATTTTTAAATAGGTATGACCAAGTTGTTTACAAGATGTCTTTTAGGTCATACAAGACTTACAAATGGATATTTATTAGAAGGTGCAGAACCACCATCATGCCTTACTTGCCAAACTAAAATGACTGTGAAGCATATTTTATTGGATTGTACTGTTTTTAATGTAAATAGACAACGGTTTTATTCAGAGGTGTGTTTAACTGATTTGTTTGAAAATGTATCACCTGAATGTATTTTAGAATTTTTATCTAGTGTAGATCTGAAATGTCTTTTCTAACTTTCTGTTGATTGTATACCTTGTGTAATTTATTCAGAGATCACCATGAAAATAGCTTTGAGGCTGGCATGGCGTTAAAAAGTGAATCAATAAATAAATAACCAATAAATTGTGTACTAAAATGTATTTTGAATGTATCAAAAAATGTTAGAAAAACTAAAACTATATGTGTGCAGAAAGCACATACTCTGGGTTGCCTAATAGTTGTGTAAAGTTGAAATGTTATACTTCTATTATGCATTAAATATATTTTTGGGGCATGTTTTATGCAAATGACTCATTACAGGCACCCGGTCGGTCCTTTACAATACTCCAAATTCATTAACATGAGAACTAGTTTAAGAACAAATTAATGTGGGAAATGATTCATCAGAAGTTCTCCTGTTCGTACAAATATAAATAATCCATGCAATTAGTGAATTAGTTTTTTTTATTGCATCTCATTCAATACAGACACAATACAGTTAGATTCACAACGGATTTGACATTGAATAGCAGCAGCATCCATTTACAATGGAGCGATATCTATATTTTTACCCAGCCTTTACCTACATTTGTAAAAACCCTCTTCTCCTGTATGAAACATCATAATTACTACATCTGAAAGAGAGACATGACACTCTATCTCAGTGATGTTCTGCAAGTCCATATCATGGGCCCCATGGTATTTTAATGGAGGAATATTTGTGGCCAATGACTTTGAGCACTGATGCTGAGGAGAGTGAGTTGGGTGAGAAAGCTCCAGGCTTGCCATGTAAATTAAACTCATTACTTGAGGAATCTGAGCTGTTTAGCAGCTCATCTATCACTCATCAAAGCACCACATGAGTGATGGCCCTCTGGGAAGAAATGCTGGGAAACTGATGGGCAGTATTGGCCCTGCAGTGGTATTGATAGAAATTAAAGAGCTCTTGGCCCTGTTAGTGTGTCATTAATGTAACACAACTCAGGCTAAACTATCACAATGAGTTCCTGGGGAAGGGAGGAGATAAATGCAGGAGGAGACAAAAGGGGAGATGGCATAGCAGATCTTCACATGCTTGAACTGCTTCAGGAGGTGCTGACTTATGGGCCTTCCAGTGGCATTACTCTGGTGTTGGCAGACTGTAAACTGCCTGTGCACTTGGAAAAAAAATAATTGAGGAATTTCAGTTGCACTTCCCTTTATCAGATAAAATCACTTGCCAGGAATACTTTCCTCGCTCCCCTGAATTACAGACTTGAATATTCCTGAATAGAGAGAGTCTCAACATGCCCATATTTAGAAAAACTGTGTGAGTGTGAGAAAAAGAGAAGGGATGTGGGGAGCTGACAGATAGACAAGGTTTATTGATTTGCCCTTGACCTCCATGTTTCCTGGGTCCTGTGATTCCCACAAGAGGTCAGAGATCAGGCTGCGATAAGGGTTTTATGACTCTGCCATGCCTACCACCCTCCTTTCACTCTTTTTTTATACAAAGATAAGTAGTGAGATTTTAGAGTCCAGGTTGTAGCTGCACCAGTCGTTCATAAGGTCTTAATTAAATCGGAATGTAATATTCACACCAGGGGCTTAGTAACTGCTAGCTACGTTAGAATTAACTATGTACTTCATTTGGTTGCACTATAAGTTCTTAAAGCGAGGCTTAACCATTAAGTCATAAGATCTCCTGAAGTATTTTGTCATTGCATGATATGGTATTCACTTTGATTCAATAATCTTGAGAAATAATGTTGTAAAGCTGTGCACTGCAAAAAACATCATATTCTTAAGTATTCTTTTAGTTAAAATATCTAAAAGTCATTAAAACAAGATCAGTCACTTCAGGCAACAATGAATATGATATAAATGCTTGTTTTAAAAAGTATTTTAATTTACTTCTGTATCTTTTACCACAAGTGTATTTTGTGTGCAGTTTTGTCACCTGAATTAAGTATAAACAAGTTAAATAATCTTCCAGTGACAAAATCACTCATATTAAAGAAATGCATGATAGAATATATTAAAACAATTTTCATTCTTATAATTCTTATTATTAAAATTAATAATAATTGTTGTTTCTCATGTAAATCTTGTTTAAGAGTTTAAAAAGAAATCATTTTTGCTATGTGTATTTCGTTTCCTTTTTTTTCTCTCTCTTTTTTTTGGCTATTGTAATTGTAGGCAGTAATAAATTTAATTCCCAGTGAAATATGACACAATATTATTAATGCCATCTATTATACTTAAATATAATAAGTTTACAATGGGAATACAAAGGGAAGTTTACAGTGGTTCCTTGTTTGACAGTTGCTTGAAGTCATATATTCATTTAATATTCTCTCTGTAAACACGTGTAAATGTCAACAACATGACCAATGTCTAAATGATTGTCAAGTAAAGCATGATCTAATCAGCATACCATTTATTCAAGTCATTCCTGTTCGGATGCTTCCATAATTATTAGTTTTATGTAGATGGTTACGTTCTCAGTTTAATTGTGCAACATTCACATATTTAGTAGTGCACAAGTAGTATCTTAGCACTCCTTTTTCCTAGACAGACTGAGTTGCTTATGCACAGCTGGTGCAGCCGGCCACTGGTGCATATTTGGCACTCACCCTTCACCCTGGGTTGTCTGGTCCATGCTGCATTCATGTGCTATCTCAACATTGACCATTCCAGATTCCTCTGCCTGATTCCAGATTCCCAGACCTGTAGGGGGCCACAGGATCTCAGCGAGCCCACAATCACTACAAGGAGGAATGACTCAATACTTGATTCATAAGTCTCTGTGATCCACTGTAAATGGTTTGGGCTCTTCAAAAGGACCATTTATAATCAAAGGGAAGGAAATCCCGTGCAAGTAAGCGTAGCTAAATGTTATCCCTCATAGCATCTCATATTCACACTGAACATGTGATTTTGTTTCCTAGAAAATATTGCAGCAATATGGGGATTAATCACTGCGTACCTCCATAATACTATCATATTACTATCTCCCAAGTCCAGCTATCCTGTTTTATTGTTGTTTTATATTACCATCTGAGACTGTACATATGTTTCCAAGAGCAAAAATGATGATGTTGACAGGTCTTGGTGGACAAAGCGGGATGGGTCTAACTGGATTCATCCTTCACATATGGAGCAGCCCTGCTACTTCCTACAGTCTCTGTTCTGTCTTTATTAGATTGGGCCCGTACCTGCTCTCTTTCCATGCGACACACACATGAAAGTAGTTAGACCGAGTACAATTAAGACGAAGTACTCCACGGATCTAATCAGAGCTTGGCTGGAACAAAGATCTGAGGCATGCCAACGCGCTGGATGTGTCAGTCACGATTAGGGTGTCCCACTCAAAAGAAAACATGACACACGTGCATGCTGCTTTGATATGCCATGATATCACTCATATCCAACCGATCGCAGTTTTATGGGTGGGCCCATATACGGGATTATCATTCACTCGTGTTTTCACATTTATATTGAGCCGTCTTATATCATTTAGCTTTTTGTCTGGTTTCGTTTTGCCCTCACCTGGTATTGATTTTAATAAATGATACACCGCCTGGTGAATCAAACAAGTCTAAGAGATCATGTTCAGCCAACTATTCTCATGGGCTCTGTGGCACACTGCCTCTTTGTGTGAACGAGCAGGCATTATGGGCTGAGGTTTCATGGTTTTGTTGAGGGATGTGGAGATCTACCATTAAGACGAGTGTGGGTCCATCATCTCATGCATTATGTAACAATAAGCCGCCATGATTTTATATGCCTGTAAAAGCCTTATTTCACACCCGTATGCCTGTGCAAAAGCCTTGGCCATAAATGGAAGCAGCGGTTTATAATACATCACATATCTGTCTCCAGTCATGCCGACCATTCTGGACATATGGTTATGGGAACATGGGCTCCTGCCATCTGAATTACCATAATATGCTCTTTTGTAAATACTTCTACTGTCCTGCTTTTCCTCAGAGTCTTTTGAAAGGGCTTATTTGTTCAGAAGTAAACACACTGAGTGTCTTCATGTACATGTCATCGCAGATATTCTTTGGAGGAGCTTTGACGATAGTTTATAATTTGGCCCTGCCAAAGTTAGCAACAGTTTTAGTTTGCTTGAGGCATGTCTTGTTTTTCTAAGATGATAAAAAACAAAACAGTTTTAATTTAATCCCTTTTCATGACATATGTATGGTGTTCTGAATATTAAAGTTGTAAGAATATTGCATTATAAGTGCAAATGCATGGAAATAAGTCTGGAAAAATACATAGGAAAAAGAAACATTGTGCATTACTACATTTTCTTTGGTGGTTTGCCAGTAATATATCAGGGTTTTCAGGCCCATTCACACCAAAGATTATAACTGTAACAATACCTATAAAGATTTAATACATACACCACAGGTGTAACTTTAATGGCTGATATCTTTGGAATCACTTTTAGCATTTTTTTTTTCCATCTGGTAAAAACACTGACAGACAATTAGAATCCACTTGACTTTAAAGAGCTCAAGCATTTATAGTGGCAGATGACTAAACTGCAGCATGTGCTTATAATAAACGAACGTGCTGATATCGCGTTTGGTCTCGTTCTGTATCGCGTATCTTGTCAGTGTCTGCGCTTGCTTGGCCATTTGTTGTG
>NW_015554095.1:453852-485249 GCF_001515605.1 Sinocyclocheilus anshuiensis
TTGTTATTTATTTTAATTTTAGTTAAATTATGTCTGAATTTATTATGTCTGTATAGGTCTTTTATTAAGTTTTTAATTTTATTTAATTTATTTATTTTACACACGAAGAACCAGTTATTTTAATACTTCAACAAGCTAAATGGAAATGAAATAATATATATGTTGAATTTATAAATGTGTATGTATATATATATATGTATGTGTGTATGGTATTATTGAAAATAAACCAAATAAACTGCACACATAGAATGTAAAGTGCAATGATATGTTCCTGCAAGTCAAAACTCGGTCTGAAGCACTTAGTTTTATTTTAAAACGAGCCCAGACAGCAAGTTATCGATCTGCATAACGTTCGTTCAGCTGCTAACAAGATGTGCATCAAAATACACGGTTAGACTGTGGTATTTAATACAATAAAATGTACAGAAGTGGATTATGTGTTGTAGACGTGTCAATTTCGTTCATTATTGTTCACTTTGATTTTGTCTAACTTAAGTAGTATTCTCGTTAAAGTAGCGAGTTTAATCGTAACGTTAATCTATTTTTGATTTTGGCTTCAAACGAATATGAAAAACGGGAAGATTTTATTATAAGTCACGTTGGTCCGACCACAGCACAGTCCAATTGATAAGAGTTGTCATTTCTGTCGGCTATAAGAAATATCAAAGGGCGAATAAAATGAAAACGGAACCAATTCACGCTGCTCGTTTGCGCTGTACCGGACCGTTTAAGGTTAGATAGCGCCGCGCGAGCGTTGAGAGATCCGGTGAAGAGGGAATACACGGCAGAGTTATCAACATCGCTGCGAGATCTAAGTTAGTAAGCATCATTCAGATTCGGTACAGAATTCTGTTATTAATCAATAGATGTCAGATAACAGAGTGCTGACGTGAAAACCAGGATGGATATTGTGATATAAAGTTATAAGAACGCCTTTAGTCCACATATCATTCACCACGTATTTGTAGTAGCCATTGCATTAAAATTTTAAAAAAATCTGCGTCTCAACTGAATCAGTATTTTTCAGATCTTTTGAGACTATATATATATATATGTATGTGTGTATATATATGTGTGTGTATGTGTGTGTAATGTGTGTTTTATGATGTTTTAAACATTTAATGTGCAATGTTGCATTTCTTTTAAATTAATATCTTTTTTCCCTTTTTCGTAGGTTTGGAATACAGTGTAAACTTTGCAAAT
Organism: Sinocyclocheilus anshuiensis; assembly: GCF_001515605.1. NCBI lineage: Eukaryota > Metazoa > Chordata > Actinopteri > Cypriniformes > Cyprinidae > Sinocyclocheilus > Sinocyclocheilus anshuiensis. Next base: position 455,056 of record NW_015554095.1, read on the forward strand.
TTGCTCACGGTAGCAGAGAGGTCCTCCTGAAACACTACAGGTTTCACCACTATCAAGGGCGATCCTGGCAGCAGCCTTGCCTGTATACTGACTGCATCTGCACTTCCAAAACTATAGGTGCGTTAAAATCCCATTTGACAAGAGCACACAAACAGACTGGTACAGTGATAGAGCACTTTAATTTTACATGCCAGTTATGTGATTTTAAAGATGTTTGTCAGCCATCTCAGTTTTTAAACCATATCGGAAACCATTTAAAGAGACACGATGCAGTCAAATGTCCTTTTAAGGATTGTGAGTTGACTACCAATGTTCTTTCAACTTTTAGTAGTTACGTGTCTCGTAAGCATAAGTCTCAAGGTTTCAAAGATTTTAGCTCTTCTGTTACATTTCAAATTGACGATTTGGAAAGCAATGAAGAATCATGGTCGGAAGAGACTGGAGATCCTATGCCAAATCCACAGTCAAGTGTTACAGCTAGCACTGTTCCTGTAACTCCTGGACCTGAAACAAACTCATATTCAGAGCCTGTAGACTATATAGGGCTAGAGTGCAAACTTGCATCATTGATCCTTTATATGCAGACAATGTTTCAAAAAGTGCAACTCGGGAGATATTAAACTGGATGAGCGATATTGTTTCATTCTTCCCTTTAAAAGGAAAGGGATGCATTACAGGAGGAATTGAAGAAGAAACATCTCAACATGGCATTTGTTGACTCGAAAATGGAATTGACATTCTCATTGAGAAGGAAGGAGATAGTTGAAGAAGAACCTCTTGTAGCTGATGTACTAAGACAATGGCCAGCATTGTTTTTGGAACATCAGGTAAGTTTTAAAGAGTAACTTGTGATTTTTTTTTCCCTGTAAGATGAATAGACTTACTGTACACTTGCTGTATTCTTATTGTTAATTCTGATTTTTTTATTTTTTTTAGATATGTACTGAGTTTTACAGAATCACAGAAACAAACCTGAAGAGTACATTTTTCTCTTCTCTGGATGAATATACACCACGGATGATCAAGTTGTATAGGGTACGCGGCGGAGCATATGGAGATAATATGAAGACCCTCCTAGACCAACTTGATAATCAGGTAATTATTTAGATTGTGTTCCTATATCTCTCGTTAAGGGGAACCTATTATGATTTGTTGGGTTGACTTTCTTTTAGTGTGTAACGTAGGTAATTTAGGAATTTGGATCAATCTAAACACGTGATGCATAGGGCTGGACAATAATTCAATATCAATATGTATCGCGATATAATTTTTTTCAATAACGGTTGTGGCTACTTGTTTTTTAAAGTTCGCTCAACTCCCTTATCCACCTTCACTGAACTTTCAAAAATGATTTGGCACAACTTCAACCACCGAAGTTGAGTAAACTCAAAAATGCTTTGCAGCTGGTTGCTTTATTTTTTTAAGTTAACTCAACTTTTTATTTTTTACAGTGTAGTGTGAATGCGTCTTTACTGTATAATATACTTTTTCCCTCCCAGAGGTAAAGAAACTGAACTTCCAGCTATCTGTACTCTTACATGAGCTCAATTATGCTGTCTTGTATGTTGGATTGCCAACCATAATTATGTATCTCATATAGTGGTTCAAAGGGAAATCTTCTTTCACCTGACACTTAGTATCTGGAGCCAGACCACTTTACTGTAATGAAGCCTGGCTTGGAACGACAAAAAAGTAAAGTTCATACCGTTTCTGTCACAGAAACATTAAACAGTCATGTTAACAGAAAGTTTGCTATATTACATGAAATGATTTCCACACACTGGTTCTTCGTGTGTTCACAGGGAGGAGCATTGTTCTGTTCACCATCTGCAGTACTAAAGACTATAAGATTTCATTTTGATCAGATTTCAGTTCAATTTTGAAACCGCATTACTACTGTAAAGTGATACAAGAAGCTCAGTTGAAACAAATGAAAGTCTTGAGAACATTAATGCTCCACAGACGATTAGCTAAAATGTTACTCTTTCTTTTGCTTGTAACTTTTAAAACCCAAACAATCGTTTTTCACTGATTTCTCACTCCATGAGTTCAGAAGTTGTTGTTTCAAATCTTTGCCTATTGGCTGCCAACACCTAATGGTAGGAAAATCATAAAGAAATATAACTGAAAGCATGATTCTGGTCTCTTTAGATTCCTTGACATTTTTTTTTTTGTCTATTATTTTAAATTTTGTTTAAAAACAAATCAGAATTTTCCACTGGAGTTCCCCCAAATGCCTAATGATGTTCAGTAAGGCTTTGAGAAAGCATGTGTAGGAGGAGTACACTGAATCACACAGACAGTGTATGGGGAGGATGTCATGAGAGTCACACCCTAGAACAGTATGAAGATGTTATAGCAGCATCAAAGGAAAACAATGACTATGATAACACATACAGAAGCCCATGCATTATTATTTTTCTCTCTTGTTTTCACTTATTTTGCTTTAAGCTCCCAACAAAAGTTATCTTGAGAAAATGAATTGTTCTGTATTATATATGTTTTTGATGCTGCATGAGTCTGGTACAAGGGGTATTGTGAAGAAAAATTAGAGGGAACATTGCTTGAAAGAAACAAGAGTTTGACTTTGTCAAAACTGATGTTGTCATTCTTGTGATAAAAAACATCTCACAATATGACATCACATTTTCCTAACTAAACATATACCCTTATTCGGTACACTTTTCTATGTTTTAATGTTCCGATTTTTATGTTGAGCCCTCACTGTGCACTTTTTTTGTACTTAAAGGGGTCATATGATGCTTTTTTTAAAGATCATTATTTTGTGTATTACTCTGAGCCGGAACTACTGCTAGCATGTGATACAGTTTTATCTTTAAATGTTTGAGGTTGAGTGACAGGACTTAAAAAGAGGCCCAGGTGAGTACAACCGCTGTCAGTATGATGCTCTTATGGGATTTATTTTTATAGAACAGCGGCATGACGAGAATGTATCCTTTAGCTACAATGCATAATTCAGCGCCACACATCTGCTGTTGGGAAAATGCAGACACTTTTATTAGGGAGTGGAATACAAAATAGGCAGGAGAAGAGAGGGATGAGAAAAAGAATAGTCTGCAGTCTTTTATAGGACACCTGGACTCAGATGCTGTGCTGTCAGTAAGGTGCTTATACAGTGTTTCATAAACATTACAACAGTCAAATCAATTGTAGTTTAATCAAACTCTTGTTATTCTGTCCCGGTAGACACATCTGTTAAAGAGCCCTTGAATAAGCCTGACATTAAAAACAGAAGATAAATTCATACAATTAACTTCATATGTCTTGAATAGCTAAACATATAAGGGACACCGGGGCTAGTCGTCACATGGGGAGGCTGTCACAAAGGCTATATGTCTACTGTAAGGTTTTGAGTCAAAAGTTCAGTTGCATAAATACGTGTTTTCTCTTTTGTATGTTTGTTTCAAATAACAAGTAGTCACATGTATTTTTATTCTGTTTTTAATTATACAATGTATTATTTAGAATGTTTGTTTAGAGCAAAAGTTTAGAGTTTTAACAAAGGTATTTGTATAATTACCTGTAATCAAGTAGGGGTGGGTGACCAAAATCTTATATCGTGATATGAGTCATTTTATTTCACTGTAATGATATATATCAAGTAATAGTTATTTTTGCTTTAAATAAGGTCTTCATGATATAACTTTTTTTTTTGATATAATAGAAATTTCATCATTCTTGTCACCAGTTTCAATATCACAAAAAATTAATACTAGCCTAAATTAAAAAAAAAAAAAAAAACTCACAGAAGACAAGTAAACTTATTTTAAATAAGAATAAGAAACTAATTACAAGAAATAGGACAAAAAACTACAGTAGACCAAATAAATAAGAAATGCTACATACATTGTGTTAAGTAATTAAATGTATAAAAACACTGCATATTATTCACTGTATGTATATATATATATATATATATATATCTTATTATTAAAGTAACAAAAGTGATTTAGTCAAGAGCAGTGAGAGATTTTCTCTCTTTTGTTGTTTGCATGAGTTGGATTCCCATGCGAAACATGGCCAGAGTTTCAAAAAACGAGTTGGACGTATGATGGAGTATTTCTGTGCCAAATACACTCCTTCAGAGTTCGTATAAGTTTCGGAAAGTTTTTTTTTTTTGAGTATGCCCCTGTATGACATCATAAAGGGCAGCACAAACTTATGTGTGCGTGTGCACACATCAACCAGGGGTGCATTTCCCAAAAGCAACTATGGTCACAAGTTCCATCATTACTAATAGAGTTCAATGGAATTTACCACCATAGTTAGCTAATGATGCTTTTGGGAAACGCACCTCAGAGCGAGAGCAAGAGCACACCCATCAACATGCTTCATTCGGGTTACGGAAGTCGTTGGCAACGCTACACAGGACTTGCTCAATAAGGATTTGTCATTTTGTTTTTAGACCACGAAATCAACAATGTCACCAAAGATTAAGAAATGTGTTTTTGGTTGTGAGGGAGAGATAACCTTGTTCAGCTTCCCAAAGATCCCAGTGTTTAGGGAACAGTGGATGATTGTTTCTCCAGGGCAGCAAACGGGTTGTGCAAGTGTGTTTGTTTGTTCCCGGCATTTTGGTGACAAATGTTTTATAAACAGATTAAATTAAATTTAAGTCAATGAGGTTTTTGCTCCAGTTTTATTTATGTCGATGTCACAGCTTGCAGATGATCACTACACAAAAGCTTTATGTGCTTGTGACTCTTTACACTCTTAAAAATAAAGGTTCCATAAAGGTTTTCACAGCGATGCCACAGAAGAACCCGTTTTAGTTCCCCAAAGAACCTTTCAGTGAACAGTTCTTAAAAGAACCATTTTCTCGTAGTGTGAAGACCATTTTAATAATCTTAAGAACATTTTTCCACTGTAAAGAACCTTTTGTGGAATAAAAAGGTTCCATGGATGGTAACCCTTACGAAAAAGAAGTTTATTCAAGTGTGCTATTAGTATACTTCTTTTAAACTAAAAATAGGAAAGTATACTTTTAGTCTACTTTTTATGTACTTCTCAGAAATGGGCTTTCTGTACTTCTCAGAAATATACTTAAAATGACATTTAAGTATACTTGACTTATACTTAGAAAAAGTCTAAATATATTTGAGCTATACTTGTGTTCCTAGAATCCGTGTTTTCATTGTTATACTGTAGAGGGCGATAGTACACATCTTCTGTACAGAATTTCCAAAAAACACAAGTGAAGAAGAAACCGAAAACAACAGATGCTTCCACATGTATTCTAACATGATCATCAGACATAAAATAGTATCAAAACTGTAACATTATGGAATAAAAGGTCGACCAATGAAGAGGTAATACTGACTGTCAAGCTTTGGGGTGTTGATCGACTCATCTAAGTTTTGATTATCATTCTGAATCCAATTCATAGTCTTTTTTTCAGCTTTTTGTTCAAAATGTTATTTATTTATTTATTTTTTATTTATGAAACTTATCCACAAAAAGAATGCATGAAGCTAGAATAAAATGTTTTTGTTTACAAGCAGATACCCTGTTCTTTTGATGTTTTGTATGTTCAGATATTCATGTAACAAAATGATGCCAATAAAGAACCTTTATTTTTAAGAGTGTAGCTCCGCCCACGGCGTGCCTCCAGGAGCTCAACTGAGAGAAGTGTAAACCTGTATCTGTCTTTTATAAATCTGATAAAACTAAAGACTCTTAGGACATGTGAAGTATGCAGTACTACTCTATAGGTAGTCAAGATTAACATGAGAACTGTTTTACTGTTACACGTGTTTTGTTTCTCAGCTGTTTGCTTTCACTTAAGACCTAAATGACTGTGTTTACAAGGATACTTGCAAAGATGGGAATTTTGACACATACAAGTTTGTGTATTTAACTGTTCAAGGCCTATAAAGCTGCAAAAATGACCAGTACGGCCACACTTACACTCTATGAACACCGTCTTCATGTGCGCGTCTCTCTCAGCGCGTGCGTATAACAAAATCAGTTCTCTTTCACTGCTGATTGCATTTCAGTAGCTTAAAATCACTTGTTTTTAAACCGCAATGCTTAAAAACCCGTGCAAACGATACATTTTCGTGACCACATAGCACAGCAACTTCCGTAACAACCACGATAGAGACCTCCTTGTGTGACAGTTTTGTCTCCAGTGTGTGTTCAGTTACTTTTTTCTAGGAAATAAAGGGGAATATGTTCAATAACTTATAGATAAGACTTTAAGGTATATGGCTACTCTATACAAAATTTAAATTTCAAAGATCGTGGGTCGTGGCTTTGTTTCCCAGGAAACACACATCCTGGTAAATGTATAACTTGAATGCATTGTAAGTCACTTTGGATAAAAGTATCTTCCAAATGTGAAAAATGTCAAATTAAAGCACAACTAGTTCACTATGACTGATTTGAGCATTACTTTTGGCAGCTTCCACACATCCTCTCTGACAGAGCCAAGACCACGTCCTGGTGGGGGACTCGAAAGTTTAATCTTCCATTACCCATCTTCTCCCTTTGCTTATCTCCATTCTCCTCCTAAGCAAACAGCTTAAAGTATAGTGTTACCGCCTACCAAATCCCCAATAAAAAATTAATTTATATGCTCTTATGCAGTCATTCATTGGCATGCAGGAGACTGACGTAGGCCGGGATCGGGAGACAGCCGTTGTTAAGACTCAGGAGTGTTAGATGTCCTTCAAGAGCTGGAAATGCATTTGAATCAGCTTAGCAGAGCTTAAACGTAATGGCCATTGAGAACACGAGGAACTCGTGACATTATCAAAAGATGTGCATCTCAACATGTGCATACTCGCGATATCATTGGGAGAAACACCTGTATCTTCTCGAAACGCCTCAGAAAGAACTTAACGATCAGGTGCACTTCTAAATGAGATGTTTTAACTGGCTTTATTTGGATTTGATGTCATTTTATCAATGCCATCTGTTTGCTTAAAGCTCTTTGTGTCCTAAAAATTCATTTGTAACGAACTGCAAAAGCTGTTTTCACAGTTTCAACTGTGCATCAGTCTGGATCACAGTTGTGTTTCTGAAAGCAATCAGTGTTTAAAAAAGCTTTTTATGATTTAGTGAGTGTTGGACGAGTCGTGATCCCTGGACTTAACAAACAGCCAGTGGCAGTAAAACACACTCCCTGAATGTCACGCCCCCCTCATAATGAAACAATAAAGCAGGCCCGTTCTGACATGCGGAGAACACAGCTGAGAGAGCGGCCTGTTCTAATCGGGTCCCTGGAGAACGACCCGCAACTAGGCACAGACACCGCGACACTTAAAAAGTTCTGAGACTGTAGAGACAGGACAGAGTGACCGTGCGAGGCTAATGGGGACCTACGTAAAGCACAGATGTGTATCCAGGACAAGTAGGGTAAAGGGTTACGCACACAAGCCCCCTTCGAGTCCTCCAGGGGCTCCTTGCAGAACGAGTGCGCTACCAGGTTCTGGAAGTTCATTCAGGCTGAACGATCTCTGCATTCGTCATTGACGAGGAGAATGTTTTATCTGAGCAGTCAGTCTCTAAATTCACTGATTTGCCTTTGTCGCAATAGTTGAGATGCTCTTTCTGGCCACAGCGGTTGTTAGGAAGACAGAGTATGTAAATTTTAATGCCGCTTTTCAAAGAGGACAAGTGAACCGGACATACGAGTGCATGATCCCTCTTAACCACCTACAGAGGTTAAATTATTTAGCGTGTTTCATGTGAGCATTCTGGAAAATCAGAACACGCTTTTGGAAAATCTAGCAACAGATGCCGAAGCTTTCCAGATGCGTGATTGCCAACCACAGATTTAATGGAATGACTCTCTTGATTTTTTTGTTTTTCTTTCTCTCTCCAATCTGTCCCTTTTTTCTAGTCGTTCAAGGAAAGTAAAATCTCTCTTGGTGGCAGATTAAGCATTCGATGAGGTGGGTCAACCTGCTGATGTCTTTTCATCATAATTTATGTACCATCTGTCTGCTCAATCAGCACCTCAGGGACACAGGGCCGTAATTCTCTACAAGTGCCTTCAATCTTAATGGATATCACAGCACTTAACAATTACTTCCCAGCACTGTTAACAAAGAGCACATAGAAATTTTTAGTGACCTACTGATAGAAGTTTCATGGAGGATTATCAGGAGACATTTTGTCCTGTGTATTTATAGTTTGCGCTTGTATTTCTCATTTACTTAAGTTTTACTATAGCATCTTGCACAACTCACAAATACCATTTATATCACAAAGACCATTAAAATCAAACCAGTGTAAATTTTTGCACAGTTTGTCTTAGTCATAAAAATAGCTTTAAATTTGGTCAATATTTTGTCATTTCATATTTTTTCATTTTAGCTAGTTGCAATCTGTACTCATTCTATAGTGGACAAAAACAAGATTTAGTTGACAAAAAAGTTAACTCACAAACAACCACTGAAATTAAATCACAAATGACCATCAAATTTAAACTAGTGTTAATTTTTTGCTTTTTACATTCATTTTTTATTTTTTTTGTCTCAATAAGAAAAAAAAAATATATATATAAATATAAATATATATATATATAAATTTAGTCAATGTAATTGTCGTTCATTCATTTTAGTTATTTGTAATTTGATTAAAATAGTATCTAATTTTAGTTGATATAAACAAGATTTAAATGACAAAAAAGTGAACTCTCAAACGACTTTATAATAAACCAGTGTTAATTTTTACACCATTTTTTGTCTTAATCAGTTTTTTGCCTTTTTTAACATAAAAAGATGCAATCCCGCACACTATCTATACTTGCTAAATGTTGAAGTTTATTATCACAAGCAACTTTTCGGTCCACTGACCTTCATCAGGCATGCCTTTGCCTTTTTTAACAGAAATATCATTTAATTGTAATCAATGTTTTGTCATGTCATATTCAATCATTTTATTTAGTTGTAATTAACTAAAATATCTAATTTAGATGGTTTAGTTGAAAAAAGGGTATATATTTTATATACAGTGCCTTGCAAAAGTATTCATTTTTTTCACATTTTGTTATGTTGCTGCCTTATGTTAAACCGCTTTAAATGACTTTTTCCCACATCAATCTACACTCCATGCACCATAATGGTAAAGCAAAAAACTGTTTTTTAACATATTTGCAAATGTATTAAAAATAAAAAACTTAAATGATTCCATTGCATAAGTATTCATACCTTTATATGGGACAGTTGAAATTTAGCTCAGGAGCATTCAAATTGATTGTAGATGTTACTACACTTTGAGTGAAGTTATCCTGTGGCAAATTCAATTGAATGGGGATGATTTGGAAAGGCACACACGTCTTAATAAAAGGTCTAACAGCTGAAAATGCATATCAGAGCAAAAACCAAGCCCTGAGGTCAAAAGAACTGCCTGTAGAGCTCAGAAACAGGTGGAGGATTATCAGGAGACATTTTGTCCTGTGTATTTATAGTTTGCGCTTGTATTTCTCATTTACTTAAGTTTTACTATAGCATCTTGCACAACTCACAAATACCATTTATATCACAAAGACCATTAAAATCAAACCAGTGTAAATTTTTGCACAGTTTGTCTTAGTCATAAAAATAGCTTTAAATTTGGTCAATATTTTGTCATTTCATATTTTTTCATTTTAGCTAGTTGCAATCTGTACTCATTCTATAGTGGACAAAAACAAGATTTAGTTGACAAAAAAGTTAACTCACAAACAACCACTGAAATTAAATCACAAATGACCATCAAATTTAAACTAGTGTTAATTTTTTGCTTTTTACATTCATTTTTTATTTTTTTTGTCTCAATAAGAAAAAAAAAATATATATATAAATATAAATATATATATATATAAATTTAGTCAATGTAATTGTCGTTCATTCATTTTAGTTATTTGTAATTTGATTAAAATAGTATCTAATTTTAGTTGATATAAACAAGATTTAAATGACAAAAAAGTGAACTCTCAAACGACTTTATAATAAACCAGTGTTAATTTTGCACCATAATGGTAAAGCAAAAAACTGTTTTTTAACATATTTGCACATTTATAAAAAATAAAAACTTCAATGATTCCATTGCATAAGTACTCATACCCTTATCTCAGACAGTTGAAATTGAAACTGAAAATGTACTTGTAGATGTTACTACACTTTGAGTGAAGTTAGCCTGGGGCAAATTCAATTGAATGGGTAAGATTTGGAAAGGCACACACATCTTAATTAACTGTCTAACAGCTGATAATGCATATCAGAGCAAAAACCAAGCCCTGAGGTCAAAAGAACTGCCTGTAGAGCTCAGAAACAGGTTTGTGTCAAGCCACACACTGGGGAAGAGTTCAGAAAAAAAATCTGCTTCATTGAAGGGTCATAGAAGCATGTAGTCTTTGTTATCCGTAATGGAAGAAGCTTGAAATAACCAGGACTCTTCCTAGAGCTGGCCTCCTGGCCAAACTGAGCAATTGATGGAGAAGGGCTTTGGTTAGAGTGGTGATAAAAGGACCTAAAGGACCCTCAGACTGTGAGAAATGGTATTATCTGGTCTGATGAACCTCAATTCCAAACATCATGTTTGAAGGAAACCAGGCACTGCTCATCACCTGCAGAGTACCATCCCAAAAGTAAAGTGTGCTGGTAGCAGTCTCATGCTGTGGGGCTGTTTTTCAGTGGCAGGGACTGAGGGACTCATCAGAGTAGAAGAAAAGCTCAATGCACCAAAATATTGAGATAGCCTTAATGAAAACCCAGTCCAGAGCATTCAGAACCTCTGACTGGGCAGAAGGTTCACCTTCCAACAGGACAATGACCCTAAGCACACAGCAAGAGTGGCTTATAGACAACTATGTGAATGTCCTTGAGTGGCCCAGCCACAGCCTGGGATTGAACCCAGTCAAATATTTCTGGAGAAACCTGAAAATGTGCATCTGCCCACTTCCAACCTGACAAAGCTTGAGAGGTGGAGAGGCAAGGTGAAGAATGGCAGGTAATTGCCAAATGATGATGAGAAAAGCTTGTCGCATCAAACAAAAAAGACTTGAGGCTGTAAAGGTGCTTCAGCTAAATATTTAGTTAAGGGTATGAATACTTATGCAATATACTTATTTCAGTTTTTTTATTTTTAATACATTTAAGAAGTTGTGACAATTCTGTTTTTGCTTTGTCAGTATGGTGTATAGGGTGTAGATTGATGTGGAAAAAAAGTAATTTAAAGCAGTTTAACATAAGGCAGCAACATAAAACGTGAAAAAAATGAAGGGCTATGAATACTTTCGCAAGGCACTGTATATTATGTTGTTAAATGTAACTTTAGGCCTAATTAAAATTAAGTTTAAGTAAATTTAAGTTAATTATGCACATTTTTGTCTCATCTAGTATCATTTTCGTAGCCATGATTAACACTGAATTCAGTCTTGATTCATGGATTAAAAAATTGTAATGTTGTAAATTCTAATAAAAACACTGTATTTGAATTTCATGTAAACCATCAATGAACTGCATACTGAGAGAAATGCTACAGAAACAAGCCTGTCTGGTTATCAAATACATCTCAGCATGCAATATCCAGTTGCTCATCCCTGATGGCTGCGTTCTGGCAGTGTATCACAGGAAACTATACGCTATCAGCATGCAAAATAGACATACCAGATATTTAAATGAAAATGTGTGCAAACACTTTTGAGAATGAACAGATGATATCAATGTGTATGCATTACATACAACTGGTATTCGTTTATCTGCAACAATAGCAAAAAAGCTAAAGAACTAGTCTTTATTCTTCTGATTTAGTGATGTTTGATAGCACCGGATGTGTCTCATTGTAAAAACATTGCTTTTGAAAGGTTGATCTCCACCGCGGCCCATAGAGGTGTTCTGAGTGTTTAGACTGGAGGCTGTTTTTCCTCTGTCATATGAAGTTCATACAGAATTCATTCCACAGTCTGGAGGATTGGGGCTTCCAGGCCTCGTCTCCAGCCAGTCCGTGAAAAAAAATAAATACACACAGTATTGCTTTTGAAAGGTTGATCTCCACCGCGGCCCATAGAGGTGTTCTGAGTGTTTAGACTGGAGGCTGTTTTTCCTCTGTCATATGAAGTTCATACAGAATTCATTCCACAGTCTGGAGGATTGGGGCTTCCAGGCCTCGTCTCCAGCCAGTCCGTGAAAAAAAATAAATACACACAGTACATTTGTTTGGAGTGAGAATTCAATAAACCTGAATTTCTCTGAAATTAAAAAGAATGCATGACAAAAATGAACATATGAAAACGTCTTTATCTGCAAGCATGTCTGCTGTATGTGATGAAAGATGACACATCTCTCAATCTCCCTAATAACAAATGAGAATGTTTGTGTAACTTGGCAGATGCCTAAATATGGCATTCAGTTCAACATGACGATGCCTCTGTCTGGTCTGTTCTCTTTGACTTTCCTTTCATTTGTTGTGACATCTGATATGCTTTGAACACCTATTTCATTTAATCATTCTTGAATTGTGTGACACTTCCACGTATGTACGACCGGAGCAGCTCGGCTCTGGGGATTGTTACAGTAATGGTCCGCAGGTTGAGTCCAAGTGTGTGGGGGAGATCAGATCCGTCCTGTGAGATAGAGGCTGCGGCTGACACGGGAGGCACCTGTGGAGGGTAATGAGGCAAGGCAAGTGGGGGCAGGGGCAGTCAAGGGCTTTCCCTTCATGTGGACTTATTGGTGCTGTCAGAACAGCGGGGCCACAATCGGCCTGTCACATATCCTGATGGATCCCAGGACGAGGGAACCAAATGAGGCTGTCCGTCTCTTGGGCGACCTACCCCCATGAGCTTGGCCAGGTTCAGAAAGATGATTTGTGTGAACTTCAGTTTGTGTCAGCGGGATTTTTTCCTGTACCGGTTATCTCTTAGAGCATTAGCAGACCTGCTAGTTTAGAGGACTTTGGAGGGGAGAATGTGTTTTGGGTGTCCTTAGTTCAACTTGGCCATCTTTTGATTAATTATTTCCATTCTTTGTCTGCTATATTTGGTCAGAACCTTCAGGTATAATGATTCTGAGTTATTTTTAGAGCATATTCTATCCAAAATTGTTAACAGACTGTACAGAAGTTCCAAAAAACCTATAGTGAACTTCTAAGGCAGCATCTTAACTTGGAACGCTCTGCATAAGCAGGAACTCTCTATATTGCTCCACACACAGAAGACACAATACTGAAAAAAAGATATGTATATATGTTTTTAAAAAATATATATTTTTAATTATTTTATAAAGTATGCACAAGTTTAGGATCAGTAAGATTCTTTTAGGAAATTTATACTTTTATTCAGCAAGAATTTATCAAAATGTGACTCTTTTTGTTGTTTAAAAAATATAATTCAAATAAAAGTTGTTCTTTGAACTTCATGTTCATTAAAGAATCCTGAAAAAAGTGCTTCACGGTTTCCAAAAGAATATTAAGCAGCACAACTTTTTTAATGTTGATAACAATAAGAACATTTCTTGAGCATCACATCAGTGTATTAGAATGATTTCTGAAGGATCATGTGACACTGAAGACTGAAGTAATGACTTCTGAAAATTCTGCTTTGCCATCACATAAATAAATTATATTAAAAAAAAATTTAAAATTTCTATTTATTTAAAAATAGTTATTTTAAACTTTAATTTCGAATTTTATTGTTTTTACTGTATTTTTGATTAAATAAAGCAGCCTTGGTGAGCATAAGAGACTCTATTGTTGTCTCTCAGCTCGTCAGGGGCGAAAATTTCAGGCCGGGAAACCTCATACAGGCCATCTCATACACCCACAACAAATTCTGAAACACGGACAACCCTATTTTTTGTATGGCCATCGCATAAAAAAGGTTTAAATTCTTAGGCTGAGGACATGCAAAATAATTAAAAGTTCTCTCCTGAACTGCACCTTCACTTCAATTTTACATTTCAGTCTCTTTATTTTGCTCTGATATGTCTCTGTCTCTCACATTACTTTAAAACTCAAGATTTAACAAAACTATACATTCTAAATTGCCTAAATGTCAAAATTAGTACAATATTACATCTTTACAATATTTTTTAGAAAAAATCCTAATACTGAACATGAGTCATATTTTTCCCTCACAAAAATTAACTTGATTTTATTATAGTAAAAGTACAGTAACCATGATTTTTTGGGGGGTTTTTTTGGCAGATGGATTACCATTTATACTTATTTTTACCACAAATTCCACGGTTAAGCTATGACTAGTGTAGCAAAACCAAGGTTAATTTGTGGTTACCATGGTTTAACAACAGTAACCGCATTGTCTTTGGATTTATAGTAAAACCATCGTTATGTCTGCCCTTGCTCCCCCTAAACCTATTATAAAACGATATGATTATTTGTCTGCAGAATTACTACTGTAACTTTACAGTAGATAATAATGATGTCCTTTAGTATACAGTATTTTGAGTGATGAGTAATGGACTGCTACTGCTTAACTAAGTAAACAAAAACAAAACTACAATAGCCTATTTACAGATGAAACTGTCCTGCACTTGAAATCCTGAACAGTAGTTTTGCTTCTCTGCTCCACCTGGGCACATCCACTCCATTCTCAAATCTCTGGCATTGATTACTCTGATTGAAACCGTTTGGCGGAGGTGCCAGGCACGACTAACCGATTCATGATTTATTAGAGATTTATTATCGAATGGCGAATTCGGCAATAATCACTTTAGTACATTTGGCAGGCAATTATATAATAATAATAATAATAATAAAACAGGGCATTGGGCCAAATCGGCTGCCAGGTCACTGGGAATTGTCCCGGTTCTCCTGATGGCCAGTCCGCGCCTGAAGCTCATTACAGTGCATTCTGAGATTGCCTCCTTTATGAATTCTTATGGGTGATGCTGCTATATGCTTTGTTGCAGACTAATTTGGAGGTGAATAGTACTAGGAATACTTAAATTGAAATTCTGACTTACAGAATCACTGTTACAGTGAATCAAAACATAATGTCTCCAAGTTATTCCAGTGGTTATTTTTAAGCAGGAGCTGTGAGAATTATCTGGAACACAGTATTAGAATTTGGCAAAAAGAAGGGGCAGCATATTTAAGTTAGCAGAGTTTCAAAAGAGCTTTTGTGTCACAATCGCACCTACGAAGCTTTAAAACGCTGCCTACAGAGGACGCTCACTTGTTTTTGGAACTGAGCTTGTGATTCCAAACACAGGATGTTATGCAAGATTAATAAAATAGAGATGTTTGTTGACCTTCAAAATATTTAGGAATTATGTAATGTTGGTCATGGCGTGTGCAGTTCCACCCTGTGCTTGTGCCCCTCCACTTGCGCTGCTGTTGAGAATCTGAGGTATGTGTGTTGCGGTTTAAAGGGAGTGTAAAAGCAACCACCTCTTCTGCATATGTGTGCTTCATCCACACTTTGGCTTTGGGGGAAAGCACCTGCTAAACGATTACTGCTCTGTCTCCACAGCAACTGCGCGTTCACCACTTTCTGGTTTCATTTATCAGGCCCAGGCAAGATGAAACAAGTGTAATCACCGATCTTGGCCATTGGAAATATCAGGGACATTTCTCGACGTGTCCTTTTATGGGAAAAATGTGCTTGCCTGCAGATGTATCTTTTATGCTCAGATGATCAGATTTTTCATGAAGTGGTAAGCGATTGCGAGATGGACTGAATTTGCTCCGACCCACACCCTTTGTTTGTTATTTGCACGTCTCTCTGGTCTTGCTGCTGTGGGGTTTATTGTCCAGATGGATGCACTGAAGCCAAGGGAGCCTGCAACATGCTTCACAGATTTCAACACTTGCGTTCACCCATAAAAGCAGAACGGCTCATTTAGAGAGGTGACCGTAAGGGATGCAGGGAAGAACGCTGATGCTTCCCTGTTGACTCCAGACCTAGGTCTTGCGGCTCTCAGGATAATTTACATTCAACAGCACACGTGTACTGTATGTCTAGGGTTTACCATTGCTATGGTTTCCAGAGGACTCTAACGTTTCAGTGGGGCCTCAAACCCATTCTGACAGATTGAAGCATTCAAACTATTCACTTTCTGAAAGGAATGACTGATGTCAATAGGACATTTAGGAATATAGCTATTCAAATAATAATAATAATGTTGCATTTTTTTTTTTTTTATGCTTCCTTTGGAAGTCTGAAATTGCTTAAAGCTGTTTGAAGTTGTCTGTTAATATTGTGAACATTTCATATGAAGCATTTTATGGCTGAAACGTGATGATAACCCAAGGAAAGTGAGAAAAGAAAACAGGCTTTTGACTTTATTAAAAAAAACTTGACAAACTGCCTCAGAGAACCCGGAAAAAAAGGTCTCCCATCACTCATCTGGTGGGATTAAGAGTGATTTCTCCAAAGGTTTGGTGACGATGGGAAATTTCAAGTCGGAGCGTCATCAGAGAAAGTGATTTCGGTTCAGGCTTTCCAAAGATGTTGTGTTATGAGATTTGTGTTTGATACCTGTCCATCAGGGGCCAAACTGAGCTTTAGCGTCACTCCGGATCTAGTGGGATTTAAAAACTGTAATTTTAGCCAGTGTCTGGTAAAGTAGTTCACAGATCATAAGGCAGGTGACCCTTAGACTGGATTGGATTACTGGAGTTCACATATATTGACTTAGCTATTATCATGTGCTTAACAGATATTGAGAAACAATTGCATGCCATTATGTCATAAAATGTCATTTTATTTCTACGTAAATATTTACATTCAACTCGTTGGCAACTAGAAAAGTATTATTGTGCAATTATAATAATCTCTCTCCCTCCTTCTCCATCTGTCTCCATCTCTTACACGCTCTCTGTCAGAAATCTCAGATGGTCTCAGATTGATAATGTGCTTTGCATATGTTTGAAGGAAAAATATTGAAAACACATAGTTAGGATGCATGTCAGGAGGACATGATGATTTCAACCACATTTATTTTCCCTCTGGCTTGATTTTTTTGAAGAATTCCTAAAAAAAATATTTGGCTAATGTCCATTTTATTCACTGGAAAAAAAGGTTTAGTGACCCTCAAGTTTAGTTTATGGGAGAAAAAAATGGAGATGCAACCAGATTTAAATACATAATATAAAGTTTTCGGTTGCAATGTAATGCATTCCAAGTCTTTTGGAATGGCCTTGGCTGATTTGAGTGGAAATTTTACATGCCAATTTACATGTTTTTCCTACATAATTCTCTTCTAAACTTTTTTTTAATGGATATGCATCTGCTAAAATCATCCCACTGCATGTCTCCTCCATCTGAGGTTAAAATGGGCTATTCGCCGATCCATCTTCAAATACAAGATTAATTGAAAGGAAAAATGGAAGTAAATTCAGATATTTCGCTACTTCAGAAGAGATCTATGAGAATCCGAGCTCAGGGGTTTGCCTCACCTTTAAGTATCTTTAGGTCAGATGGAGACAAACTCAAACTCTGGCCATGTCAATGTCATATTAAATGTTTATCAACTTAAAAGCATATTTCTTTGTTGAGTCCTGCTGCATTCTGTATTCGCTATACTCTTACAGGGATTTGGAAGTTTTTGAATCAAAGTTTACACACCTCTGGTATTTCAAGCGAGTGAGTTTGTATGGATATTCCCAGAGGCTGTATGTTATCTGATAAGACTAGAAAGCTGAATTGATCACTGCATTCAAATCCCTCTAAGCTTCAGAGATCCAAAAGATATCTGCTAACCCCCTCTTGGGCTATGCACCAGGCCACACGGCTAGGAAACAATTTTCACCGCATTTTTACTGATTGCTTTTTTTCTTTCTTTCTTTTTTTAAAGGATTCAAAAGAGACTGATTAATCAGAGCACTCAAAATACCAAAAATCAAAACAGTTCCCATCTGTAACACAATCAAACAGAGGGCACATGTAACTCACACAATGACATTTTTTCAAGAAACTGGGGACAAGAACAGTTGTGCGTTTCTTAAATTTGATGTCACAGGGCTTGATTTTTATATTATTTTATTTTTATTTTATAAATTAGAATTTTTATTTAATGACAGTCACATTTAAGCTGTGCACTCATCAATTGTATTAGTATGCTACTTTTTAAAAGCTCTTTATTTTTATATAAAAAAATATTTATTGTAAAAATTATTATAAATTAGTACTTGAAAAATCATAAATATGATCTAAACGAAGTCAAGTAAACATAAACCATTTTAATATTTATTGTATACAATTTTTTTCTATAATTATAGGTTGTGGCATCATTTCCATTACAACAATCAATTGTTTTATTTATTTTTTTTATTGTTATTTTATATTTTATAAAAGGTAATGCACATTTTTATCAAGGAGGCAGCAGTGTCATTGAAGAGCATGCTTGAGAATGATGAGCTGCAGCTGTAATTTTGTCAAATTTTGCCAGAAGTGGGAAAATATTATTTCATTTTGACTATTTAGGATACATAAAATGTCCTATATTGTTTGGTTTTAGCTGAAATTAGCTTTAGCAAGACAAATGACAGAGTTCTCTTGTAATTCAAGCTGTTGGGCAAATTAAATGAAATAGTGAGAGTGTGAAAAGTGTGTTTTAATGCTAAAAGTATAGTCTCTAGCACACAAAGTTTAGCACATTTAACGATTTAATACATTTATTGACCAGAATGTGCACCAGAACAGATCTGCTCTTTCAATAAGAAGAAAATTAATCAACTTGGCAATGATGAGGTGATATCTTATGTGTGATTCCCAGGTTTCTGCATTTCTTCTCAAGCTTTTTTTTGGGATGTTGAAGTAGTGGAGTGGCATTTTTACAGAGACATAGTGAAACCACCGTTAGAGCTGTCAGCCCCTGTGTTGAGTGGTGAGGTAATGCTACAGAGACATATGAAATCTCACGGCAAAAAAATGAAACTGTTCTATCGTGATCAAAACCCGCTGTGCTGCACATCTGGGTGATGAGAGGTGGGTGTGACCCGCATGGATTTTCAATGGTTGGTACCATATTTTATATCCACCAGTATGATTATCCTTTGTCAACAAATGGATAGACATTACGCAGACAATCATACTTTTTTCAAATCAAATACAAGTGTTTGGATGCAAGCAGTAGGTTTTTGCTCTATTTACTTTTGCTTAATATCCAACAATATGCATTCATTTTTTTACTGCAAAACACAAAACAATATTAGACCCCATTGAATTTCATTGTATTGCCAAATACACACATACACACACAGTTTTCTAAATATCTTAATTTATGTTTCACAAGAAGAAAAAGTCAGTCAGGTTTGGAACAACATGAAGGTGAGTATTTTTATTTTTGGATGAACTGTACATTTAAAGCAGTGCTTCTCAACCTTTTTTGATTCAATGGCCCTTCACTGTTCAAAACACTATTGAATACATTATGTATTCAGTGCGTTTTTATTGTTATTAACAGAAACTGGGAGTGTTGATTCATTAAATTAACTAACCATAATTTGTTGAAACTTCAGTAAAAACAATAGTTATTGAGGGAGGAAAAAATTATTCATTATTCAATATTACAGTATATAGTAGATCTTGATTTTATGCTTTTTAAAATTTTAATTAAGTTTAAAGTTAGATTTTAATTTTAGCTTAAATCATTTAAAATACATTCCCCTGAAAGTTTGGTTGAGGACCTCTACTTTAAAGGCCATGTTCTTCTCATAATAGGCAGCTAAAGCTATTCTGATCATAATTCTACTGAAAAACAAACAAGTGATGATTGTCACTGAGAGAATAGATAATGCTTCATCACATTTTCCCGTCTTAGACAAAAGATTAAAACTGACCCAATTTCATTTGATGTTTCTCTAGACATGCCGTTCCAGAATATGTCATACAAAGATCCAAACAGAATGAAGACTATATGAGAATTTCCATAAGCATTCGACCGTGCTTATGTTAACTGACTAAGCTGTAGAATTATTATATGTAATCAGTTCAATTTTCTGTGTATTGGTAACCATGATGACATCATATGTTGATGTCACACATGCGTATATTGGCCTTTACCTGGCCTTTCTCCTTCCCCTCTGATGCAAGAGTGCATAGCGCTTACACTCACACCATTTGGCATGTTTATTGGCAGAGCTGGGTTATGTTCAAGGTGTCTGTTTGACTTGGATGGATTGTAATCTTTTAAACAAACAAACTGCAAACCAGAGCCAAGGCTCGACACCCAGCTGGCAAGGCCTGCGGTTAACACTGATACGAATGTTACCTCCCTTCCCACACAAACACGTTGCGCAGTGCCTCAACTTGATGTGTTTCTACGAGAAACTTCCAGTTTTTTGCCGTATTGGTGACAATTGAAGCACAAAATGTCCACCAATGCATATTTGTTTTGAGTTAGTATTGTAAATGTTTATTGACTTTCCGGTTTCCTTTCCCGCTGCGTGTCTTTGGCCTACATCAGATGCTGCCACTTGGTTGGGACGGTCAAGGCTCATTGAACGCTGCTGACCCGTGATGTTACCATCCACCCCTGGACACATCCGTTCTTCCCCCCACCTGAATTTCCCACTGAGCCATCCTTCATGGATCATTGATAGGCGGCCCTTTACCACTCTTAGTCCCAGGGTTCGTTCTTTGAATCCAGTGAGCAGTGGACACTTAAAAGCCTTTTTGATGGGGGTGTGACGGAGGACATGCTGAGTGGCTCCAGTCTCTCCATTCTGCCCTGACCCTGGCCTTTCTCTCAGACACCCCCGCCGCCACCAGATCCCCCTCTATGTCCTCTCTAACACTTCCCGTGTTCCCAGGTCTGTGCCAAGTGCTGCTCTGCTTTGGATTTGTTAGAAGCTGTTAGTTCATATGAACTGATAAGGGAGTGGCAGATGGAGAACAAACATCCGTATCCAAATGCATCCGTCATAGCCCACATGTGTTTGACTTTGGAAATTAAATTCTTCTTTGGAGAGCCTTGAATTGAGTTTTAGGCAGACTGACTGGTGCGTTAAACACTTTGAATTAAAGTAATCCCCAGTAATGCGTCTAATAGCATGCATTGCATCCATGCCCTTTTATTTTGATATGCTTTATATTATGTTCTTGTTTCCTTTCCTTTGTGTCCTTTTGCCATTTGTTTTATTGTTTCCAGGTGTGTTTTGTTAATTTATCTAATTATTCCGACTTATGTCATGTTCTTGAGTATTTAACTACCCTTTTTTTTTGTCCTGTCCAGATACACTGGTGAAAATGAACCAATTTTGTATTTTTATAAACTGCAGTACCATTCAAAAGTTTATTTATTTACAAAGAATTACTTTTATTCAGCAAGGGTGCATTAAATTGATCAAAAGTAAAGACAGTGAAGAAATTTACAATGTTACAAAAAGATTTAGATTTAGATTTCAAATCAGTGATGTTCTTTGGAACTTTCTAAATATCAAAGAATCTTGAAAAAATAGGCATATCTCGGTTTCTGCAAATATATTAAGCAGCACAACTGTTTTCAACATTGTTAATAAGAAATGTTTCTTAAGCACCAAATCAGCATATTAGAATGGTTTCTGAAGGATCATGTGACACTGAAGACTGGAATAATGGCTGCTGAAAATTCTGATCTGCCATCACAGGAAAAAATATATTTTAAAATATATTAAAATAGAAAACAGTTATTTTAAATTGTAATAATATTTCACAATTTTACTGTTTTTAAAGTATTTTGGTCAAATAAATGCAGCCTTGATGAGCATAAGAGACTTCTTTAAAAAACCTTGAAAAATCTTACCGACCCCAAATCTTTCATATTTCATCTTTATCGAATCTTAAACCCCTCATTTACACTTCCTTTTTTAAATTCATGTTTATTTTCAGATCTTCGATTTTGAATCTCATGGTTTCATTGTGGCTTCAGACTTTTGGGATGCACTGTATGTTGGGGAATTTTGTTTCTTGTTTCATGCATTTGGGCTCCTGACAAACTTCTGTTCCTTTTGTATAACATTACGCTCAGTAAATATACCCACCCTAGGAAAAACTTGTATAATGGCCCAACTATTGTCGTCAATATCCAAGTCTAAGAAGGAAACTTAAGATTCAAACAATTGTGAGAATTTGACCTTTTTTTTTTCTTTCTTTTTTTTGATTGAGCCAAAACTTACAACATAATCTCAGCTAACAGAGCAATCATCACTGAAAGATATATTACTGAGGTATTTTGGTTTTTGGCAATAACAGAAACCATCTACTCTAACATAATATGTAAATCAGCTGATCTGATGTTTTATTGGCTTACATTTGGAAGAAGTTACTGACTGATGTCACTAATCTATAGACTCATGCTTTGTCAGCATTACTATGCAACCTCAAGAACTTCTTGAATTTTATTCGATAGTACACAGCAGCTCTGTTACATTTCATATGCAAAAGCAGAGTCTTTAATTTTGTATGCATGCAGCCTGACCAGAAGGAAGTGACATTCTGGAGTGGTTCAGTGAGATTTACTTAATCACCATCATGTGTTGGAAGTCCACAGTGTACCACTAAGAAAGGTCAGCCTGTGTGCTTTGAGACACTGGAAGGTAAAGACGTCATCTTAGGTTGAGCTATGACTTCAACAATGAATGTCTTTAATACATTATAGTCAAAGTCAAGTGGCTAACAGGGTTAAATGACACTTTTAGTGCCTCCTCATTTTTCCTAACACTCCTTGTCCTAAATACCCGCACCCGCCTGGCCCTTGGATCAAATTCAACCCAAATTGAAAACTCATTTAAAAACTTCTTGAATTCTTTTTTTTTTTTTTTTTGTAGTCCCAAAGTCTGATTTTAAAAACGTTGACTTCAGTTAAAGTTTATATATTTTTTAATAGATTTTAAAAAATAATTAAGTAATAAATTGATTTGTTTAATGTAAGATATCAACTAATGTAATAAACAAAAAAAATAAAATAAAAGGACAAAAGTAGCATTTAAGAATCCATTTTAAACAACTTTTATGACATTCAGAAGCGCATACTTGTCTGATCTGACCGACAAGGTCTCTGGAGGAGTTAAGCATCTAAGCAGCATTGTGGCGTCTGAGATACTGTGGAGCAGGCACAAAAGTGTTAAACACACACTAAGGAGTGAGTCCCAGCTGACCTCTCTCACACACTCCTGCTTTCCCTGTGGCTGTGGAGGTCCGTGCCAGGTCCCTGCCGAGCAACGACTGTAAACAGGGGCCGTAACTCAGGTCAGATGCTTTGTCAGCATCAATTTATTTAGGAACTACTCAAGTGACACATTCAAGCACTTGTTCTTGAATTACTTGGAAATGCTTCTGCCTGCCAGCTACTTTTGAGCAAAAGCATGGCATGTCAAGTGGCCATGAATTTGGGACGATTATATTAGAACTGCAGTGAAATATGTTCTCAACAGATGTTTTATAGTAGAACAAGAACTGAGAATCATTTAGTTTAAGAATGTTTCATCTTTTAGTCACAATATAAGAGTATATAAACACTTGGAACATACATAAAAAGGAAATTTGTTTGTTTTACAGCATAATGACAGAGTTTGTGTACTGAGCAGCCTGGACCCAGTTAGACTAATATAGAGAATTTCATCATGAGGAAGCACTCAAGTGTGCAACAGACAAGATTAGAAGGACTAAAACAAGTCCGCCTGTACACATTTCCTTGTCAATCTATGGCTCAGACTCTGCAG
The DNA here is from genome assembly GCF_001515605.1 of Sinocyclocheilus anshuiensis. Classification (NCBI taxonomy): domain Eukaryota; kingdom Metazoa; phylum Chordata; class Actinopteri; order Cypriniformes; family Cyprinidae; genus Sinocyclocheilus; species Sinocyclocheilus anshuiensis. Next base: position 478,675 of record NW_015554095.1, read on the forward strand.
GCTTACACAAACATATGAATGGAGGCCTGTGGGTTGAGTTCACTATACCGGATAAAAAGAGCTGTTTCTGTTGTGACTGTACTGTTCCTGTCTGATGAGGAGATTCTTTCCTTTTCTCGCCTTTTGTAAAGGTGTCTTAGACATTCCAAAGTGCAACAAAGCCTCTACTTCCTAATTGTGGAATATTGTTTACAGAGGGCTCATTGAGGGACGGATTTAGCGTGCGGGCACGGCCCAAGAGGAGAAAGGATCTGTCAAAGCAGTCTGACGAGAATGATAACAAACACACTTCTTTTCACATATATACATTGCTTAACTTTATTCATGTACTCTTTTTCGTTATGAAATTCACTATTATTACATATAGTACAATAATGGCTATTATTTTCTACAAAAGATTGCATAAATAATTTAAATGATGAAATTGAAAAAAATAAATACGCAATTCATTCTTTGTAACAGTCTTTTGTTAGGACAGAGAGTGGGGATCCATTCTTTGGAAGAGGATGCCATTCAATGAGACCACACAGGTACAGTATGTACAAGTTGCTATTCATGGCAAGTCTGCTTACATTATAAAAATCCCTTCCAGTTGCTATTTCAAATACACAATTGAAAAATAAGCAAATATTATCAGCACTGATCGGGGGGTTCTCTTATTTGTCTCTTCTTTTCCAGTCAGGAGACAGGAAGGATGACATCTTTGCTGAAGACTTCAGTAATGGATGTAGGTAAACCTGCTAGCGATTGCAGATAGCTGAATATCTCCAAATGGTTTCCATTGAAGGAGGGTGCAGAAAGGTTCTTTGCCTGGGAGGAATTGCTGCAGATTCTTGCACACATGTGGGCCTCTTTTTTGGGTGTTCTAACAAACAGGAACTGACCATGTCTAGAGGAAATGGCTTTTTATGACTCAAATCCTAAACACAGGAATGGAACTATTTGGTAATTAGGACAAGTCAAGACAAGTCAAGTTTGCGGTTCTTGACCTCCGGGGACTTGGACCGTTGAGGGCTGACACAACTTTTCGAACTCTCCATAACTGCCAGTTCCGATCAGTTTCTTGTGGAAATGTGAAGTTGCAGAAACTCACATGGTGATTGGCTCGGGTCCCCAGCCCGTCAAGAGGACTCGTGGGCTGGTCAAATTGACCAAGGTTAAGAATTCTGGGCCTCAGCGATCTGTCAGCAGCGGCGTGTCTTTTGGGCCCGACACGGCTGGACGGTCAAATCATACGCTGCTCCAAGTCCTAGAAGAGGAGGACAAATCTGGTACACAAACATACACATGAGCGTTTGGTGGATTGGTTGAGCGCTCAGCGTGCTTGCCTGTAGTTAGCTTACCCTTTAAATGAACTTCAAACTCAAAATGAACTGCTTGGGCAAGAATATATGGAGTTATTCCTCCTTCCTCAAAAACATCATCATTCACTGAACTAATCTCACATAACAGCATACGTCTTTTACTCAAGCGTCCATTAGTCCGCTGGCATTCTGTGATCAAACTGGGACTATTTCGGCTCAAGAGCACATACAAACAGTGAGACATCTGAAATACATTGGAAACTTGTTTGCACGCCAACACGTTTGTTACAAGCTAATGCGTTTATTCCTTCCCTTGTAGTTGAGGATTGCAGTTTCTGAAATATGTGTGCATATGTATATAGGTGTATCTGTATGTGTGCAAGAGAGAGTTTCCGTATCAGTTCATGTTTTCCCCTCAGTACGAATTGCTGTTGACCGACGGCACTTTGCTACGGTGCTTCTTATTGCGCCGTGGCTTCTTGGAGGACAACTCCTTGACGTCCGATTGGTTGTGATGGCGATTGTAGCGTTTGCACTTGCAAGACGTGACTACTCGGATTTTGTATGTCCGGTTTGGTCCGTTAGGACACTGGAGCTGTATCCGCTGGGTGCGGGAGTGAGCGGGAATGCAGCGGTAATCGGATGAGCTGCTTCGCCACCATTTTCCCCTTAGAATTGAGTTTGGCATCAAGTGAGCTGGAAGGCATTGACCAGAACACACCAGTTCTTTCACAGGTTTGACGCTGCGGCAAGATCCATCGGTAACGTAGCGGGTAGAACGCAGCTCCCGGCAGCTTAGTTCAGAGGCTCCTGGGAAAGAGAGGAGAACCCAAACAAATTAGTTAAATGTTTAGGGATGCATCTTAAATAAAACACAGCTACCAGAACTGGTATTTATTATAGCCTGTATGACTTCATGGGTTTTGGATTATTCACAGCTACAATACACAAAACTGATTTTTTTTCCCCCATGTTTTGTTATATACACAGGCATTAAGTAAATTTCCTAAAGTTGACTTTGTTGTGTGTTTTGTCGAGTTTCCCAGAAAAAGTTGTTGTGTGTCCAGCCAGCAAGGAAATGCATGATAAAATCTTTTAAAATCGGTAAAATATGTTTTTTATTCATCTGGTTTGGATTTGGCAAGCGAAGTAATAGATATGCTCTTTCTTGATTGGGGGTGGAATTGATGAGAATCCCAATCAATTAGAAACCTACAGACACTAAACATCATACCAGATTGTTCTGTACAGAAAGGACTGATTGCATGTGAACTGCAATCAGAACTTTTGCAGTAAGATTGAATTTAACATAAGCTGCACTTAAACTCCTCATTAGTGTTTTCAGAAATGTTTCACTTTTAATGTGTCAGTTAAAGAGATGAAAGTGAGATTGGAAAGATCTGTTTCCTTCTTCAGCTCCCCTCATGGAGAAGAACAAAGGATTTATGTGTGTGATGAGTTCAGGTTCTGCCTCCCCTGATTCTCAGAAAACCTGATCTGATGTTTTATGAGGAGCGGGACGAGAGCCAGGAGAAGATGAACATATCTCAACATGACCCCACACTGACCACCAGAGAAACTACACCACACGTCACCCCTTCAAGAGCAAAGTGTGATATCTTTCTCCACCCCCTAACGAGCGAGTATAACGTACGTGTTTGGCTTGATAACTGTTTCCTTATGCTGAAACACAACATCATTTTAGGGGTGTCCACTGACATAATTAGATATTTGAAATTATCTTGTTGACTTTGCGAATTGCTCAATCCTTCATTATTTTTATTATTTATCGTCATAATTTTATTACTCTGTTCATGGAGGTTCGCTTGTTGTTATTTTTGGAAGTAATCTGTGTATTTATTTAGCAATAAATTTAGATGTTCCAATTTCTCAAACACACTTGCTTTTTTTCCAAAGTCTTGATTTGTGTTCTGGAAACAAGCTCTTAGAGATTTTTTCTTAATTCTGACATTAACATACACAAACACACACAGTGTATATTGTTAGACCTAGGTTTGAATTCACAGTAGTTTTACTTTCCACAGGTGGGAGTCATTCTCTATCAAGGCAATACCCTGAAGAAATTACCCCTTAGAATAACTTCACACATTTTCAACTACCCTGAAACCATACTGTTGCAATTAGGTGGTTATGAAAAGGCAGACCTTGTCTAATTATGTAAAATTGGGGATATAGGAACAAAAAAAGGGTTATCGAAGTTAACAAGCATCACTTGTGCTGGTAAAAATGTGGAACGGCAAGCATTGTTTCTGAACTACTATAAAACTTTTATTTAAAAGCTGCCACATCTATGTAGAGCCAATACAGGAATATCCAGTTTCGTAGAAGTAAATGATTATTTTATGTGTAGCCTACTGTATATACCTTACACTATAAAATACAGGGTGAATTCTCAAAGTCAGTGGTCGGCAAAATAATCTGTTATAAACAAATTATTAGAGCAAATTTCATTATAGATAGATAGATAAACCCCATGAACTTTTCAGTTGCTAATGTCCATTTCCCTGAAGAAATGACCCCTTAGAATAACTTCACACATTTTCAACTACCCTGAAACCATACTGTTGCAATTAGATGGTTATGAAAAGGCAGACCTTGTCTAATTATGTAAAATTGGGGATATAGGAACAAAAAAAGGGTTATCGAAGTTAACAAGCATCACTTGTGCTGGTAAAAATGTGGAACGGCAAGCATTGTTTCTGAACTACTATAAAACTTTTATTTAAAAGCTGCCACATCTATGTAGAGCCAATACAGGAATATCCAGTTTCGTAGAAGTAAATGATTATTTTATGTGTAGCCTACTGTATATACCTTACACTATAAAATACAGGGTGAATTCTCAAAGTCAGTGGTCGGCAAAATAATCTGTTATAAACAAATTATTAGAGCAAATTTCATTATAGATAGATAGATAAACCCCATGAACTTTTCAGTTGCTAATGTCCATTTTAGATAACAGCTCTATCTAGACAAATTCCTTATCATACCTCTTGATTTTTACACACATTTAAAACACACAGTACCCAAATTTTGTTAGGAAACATGCAAAAACTTACTAAAATACACATATTCCTTGCGAGTATTAAAATGTATTTTACTTTAAACAAGCTGTACTTATTTACATAAAATATCAAATCACTAATATAACTTTTACTTAAGTCGTTGCTTAAAATAGCTGAAATAAAATTCAAAATAACTAAGTAAACTAATGCAACTAGGCTACCTGGAGGGTTATTAATAAAAATAAAAATAAAAATCTATTGGTAGATTCATTTAATGTGTTGATGTTGATTGATACGGCCCAATTTTAAGGGAAAATAGCCCACAAATAATCTTACAAGAAAAAAAATATTCATGTTCTGTTATATTTTATGTGTTGGTGCTTTGATAGAGCTCAGTGCTATTAATCTTTTTCCTTTTACTTACCATAAGTACGTGAGTTGGCTGATGACCTCCTTCCTCCATTCTTAGCTCGGTTCATTGTGTTGTTATTAGAAATTTGTATCTGTTCCTCAGGTCTATTCGTGTTTTCTGTGTATTCTGGTATAATTTCTGTAGCATCATTTTTTAAAGCTCTCCATCCGTGCGCAGCTGTGAAACATCCCTGTAGCAGCAGCAGCAGCAGCAGCCGCGCGCCGCACTGCACGAGCGCTAGAGACACCTGCATACTCAAACAGAGAACGAGACGTTCCGCGGACAAACTCGGACCGGTTTTCTTCTCTTCGTGAGAGGCTTGCCTTTTTAAAGTACCACAGGTTTCGCAAAAAAAACCGGATAATTTAGCGCTCATACGAAGTGGGAGGGATTTCGGCAGAGACGCTCATTCAGAAACTGATAGGGAGGAAGGGGCACGCGCAGAAGTGTAAGGTCAACTTGGAGAGAGAAAAGTCATCTGTTTTTCACCAGAAATGAGCCAGCATGTCTTTACTGCTGTGTTTCATACTGTGTCGTTTTCTATTGTCTTTACAGCCAGTCGGAAGTTTGGACGCACTTTATCATTCTTTAAAATTAATCATTTTTAATCATAGATTTTTAGAGCCTACTGTTTTTTTATAAACAGTGTGCAAACTATACAATGACTTGACGATATTAATTTAAATTAAGGTTTTTTTAAAGGAATGTTCTGCTAAAGTAGGCTGTCTTTTAGCAGACGCAATCTTAACGTAACTTGTGTTTGTTTTGGTAGCGACCGGTTAGATTTACGTGCGTGTGACTAACTTGTAATAAGTTTAATCACAACTGAAACGTTTGAAAATATTATATATGCGTGTATTAACTTTTACTAACAGCAAATCTTTTGTTTTGGCTTCCTTTTTGACTGTTTTTGTGCACGTATATTAGGGGCACATTAGCAGTCTGACAGTATAAATTAAAGATGAATATGAATAAGCAGTGTGACACGCACAAGATGCAGATGTTTTATGGCACGTAACTGTCTCACATCAGCGTTAAATGCATGGCTTTGTTTGTACCAAAACTGCCCTCTTGAGGGAGCCAAACAAACAAATATATTGAAAGGATAATGTTTCTTATTCCTGGCATATTGTACACATTCTGCTTCTCCTGTCAGTTAAGCTAAGCAAAGGGTAGAAAATATCTCAGTATGCATGACACTGGTTGAGCAACAACTTCTAACGCTACTCTGATACATTGTGTCCGCCAATCGTTCAAGCTTAGAAACCACTTTGGCTGAGAGAAAAATCGGATCTATTGTGACTCTTCTTTTCGTCCTGTCATCATGAAGATCAAAATGTCCACCACAGGCCTAGTCTGATTGTAGCCTATGTTCTTTCCCTGTCATTCACTGGCTGTTTTTATATCTCTTTTGGGTTTGTGCACAGAAAACTCCAGTCTCCAGGCATGCTTTATCAAGATAGCAGCTTGAGCATAAATAACACTTCGATGTGTTCCAGATTTACAAGGGCTGCCAGCAAAATATATTTTTATAAAGAAGAAAAAAAGGCAACACAATGTCAAAGCCACATAAACAAAGCATTTAACTCATCTGGACTGACAGGGCTGAACTCAATGCATATGAAATGCAAACATATTGACTTGCAGCTGAGCATTAAAACTTTTCAGATAAGATGGAACTGGGTCAAAGTTGAGCAGAAATGTTACTCTTGCAAAAACAAACGTGTTCTTGGCCCTGCTAATAATTTTTTGCCCTCTGATTCATGGTTATATCTTTAATAATTAATATTATATTATAGTTATATAGTTAAAATAATACAGCATATTGTATCT
>NW_015554095.1:485272-489573 GCF_001515605.1 Sinocyclocheilus anshuiensis
GGTTTTATATATATATATATATATATATATATATATATATATATATATACTGTATAACAACATTTATTGCTATTGCTTCCGTCTACAAATTCTTAAGTATCCAAATACTTTTTGGTGCCACATTTCCATTTATTTAAAATTCCTTACATGTGTAATAATAAAGTGGGAAAATGATCTTGTATCTGCGATAATCAGGGTCATTTTTCACACAGAACTAGAGTCAGCAAACAGATTAGGGGATACTCTGAGGGATGTAGTCATAATAACATTTCACAAAGCCTGCCAAAAGGACACATCGATGTAATAAGTGCTAAATGGAGCCGTTTTGCACCAAAACATCAGCGATTTCTTCATTCAAATGTAGATTACACTATTTTAAGCTGTCCTTGGGACTGATATCTCATTTAGAAATACAGTCCTTACAAATATTATTGTATCATTTTTATTGTATATAAAAATGATGGATCCTTTTTTATCCATGATTTATAAAGTACAGTTCCCCTGCAGCTCATGAACATATAATCTTACAGTAATACTTCACTTCTCAATCAGCCAAGTCATTTGCATTTGTCATTATTAGCACATTTTTCATGTTGAAAAAAACAATAGTCTGAACATTTAACAGAAATAGAAGCACATTAGATGTTTAAATAAACCATGACTAGCTGAATCATAGTGAAAGCACTTCCAAGTCTAAATCATGTTTTTTAAGAGTTCATTTGCGTTTAAGAGCAGTAGAAACCTCAGCTGTGGTTTCACAGTGCGTCTCGGCAAACCTTGCTGACCGCTGGGTCCGTATGTTAACCGCTCTGTAACCACTCGATGTAGAGTGCTGCCAAAAGTGCATTTGTAAACACTGATCACCGAGCATATTATCCAGTCCATTTATGCATTGATGATTCCTATGACATGAGCACACAAGCTGGCAGTGTAGTTGCAGCTAGCATGGTGAGAAAAAAATCTTTAGCTATAAGCTATTAAACTCATTCTGGTGGGGATATGAACAAATGGGATTTGTGGGAGAAAGATTACAACTTCAGTAGTCATGAGAGAATGCTGTGCGTCATTGTTCTCTGATTCAATTTGTTACAATCCAGATTGCTAGATATCCGTAATAATTTATTTATTTAATCAAATCTGGTCCAGGATTACTGGAAGTGAGATTTTGCAGAACAACAACACATCTTGAAATTCTCTAATGATTTGGCATTTTAATTTACACTGTGTAATTATTGACACCATGTTTGTTTTAACTTGAAGAAATAGTTCACCCTAAAGTGAAAATTTACTGAAAATTTACTCACCCACCGGCCATCCGAGATGTAAATGTGTATGAGTAGATGAGTCTATCATTAAGGCATTAAACCATTACTTTAAAAATGTAAAATATGAGTCCTCTGTTCATAATAATGCTTCTTCTAGTGAAAAAGTCCATCCCCTGTTTTTCTCTCACATCAAAATTCACTGACATATTTGTTCAGAACTGGTATGGACTGTTTTCGCTTGTAAATGTGTTTGATGAGTGCATATTTCTCTCCTGATTCAGATGAGACTTTTTCACTGAGAAAGCAATATAATTAAAGTTCAAACGTGAGAGTGGATTTTTTTAATTACTAATGCAAATGTATTTCTGTTCACAAGACGTTAATTGATGGATTGCAGTTGTGTACACTGTAAAAAATGACCGTGAATTTAACGGTAAAAGACTGTAAAAATGCTACAGTAAAAACCTGTTAAATGGTTAACAGTAAATTCCCCTACTATCTGACGGCACCCATTCACTGCAGAGGATCCATTGGTGAGGTTCTGATGAATAAACAAATGCATCTACATCTTGGATGCCCTGAGGGTGAGGAAATTTCAGCAAAATTAAATTTTTAAGCAAACTATTGTTTCCTGTGTGCTTATGTCGCCATGTATTTTCTCATTATGATGGCATTAATATCTTATTTTGCTGAGTATTAATACCTGTCAGTGTACTTGTAATGGAAATAGAGAGTGTAAAAAGTCAGTTGATTTCCCAAAGATGTTACAATTTAGCATGTTGTCATTTTCAACAGAAAACCGTCAAAGAGCCGAAAACTGTTTTTTATAAGTACATGAATCACTCATTCACTGGGTGTTAATTTTCAGAGTGAAAGTGTCTCTGAGTGTATGTGGAAACACTGAGTGATGATGTGCTTTTCCGATAGAGTGTCATCACTTCCCAGAATGCTCAAGAAACGTGCGTTAATTACCCATGAACATATAAAAAGGCTCAGCTGCTGAGCATGCAGGAATTTATTTGGGTTCTAAGAGAGGGAGGGAAAAAAGGAAGTTATTTCAAGAGCGTGTTTCAAAAAGCTCCACAAGTTAGCTTTTTTATGGGATCAATAAAACCAGATAACAAGCATGTGAAAATAATCTTGCTCTCTGGTATCTAATCCAATAAATACTAATTATAAGCAGGACTAATAAACAGGGTCATGCCACTGGTTGTCATGTGAAAGTAGCTGATGATGGAGTAGCAGGAAAGATATTCCCACTGGCCACCCACACTGAAGAAACTGTGCTGAGAAAATAAACCTGCTTTGGGAAGGGACAGGTTTCAGACACCTCACAGTGTGGACTTTCCTTCCGTCTGTTTTTGTCGATGCTGTCGATTTGTCATGGACTGCCAAAGACAACAGACGTGTACGTAAATCCTACTTTGTGCTGCTGATATATTGTCACAACCTTCTTCTCTTTGGTTTCCTCTAAGTCAGAGGTCACTCTAAAAGGTCGTTTTTGTTGTCAGCATACCAAGCTTTTTAATTATGCAAATTGTTATTTGTGAGGAAATGTGTGCTACATGCCACAAATCCATTTTAGTGTTACTCTGTTTAGAGCTTATTGTGCTTGATGTCATTTCCAAAGCATTTTATGAATATTTATGGTTGATTTTTGCTACTTTGGATCTCTGGGGCCCATTATCGAGACTTCAGTGTCTTCCAAAACTAGCAAATGGATTAATACCTGACCTTGCAAATAAGGGTCAACTGTGAAGCCTGTTCTTCATTAACTCGTGTTTCTCTTTTGTATCTTAGCTCTGGCTGCATTAGTGCATCCATGACGCAGATGAAGATCCTTTTTCATGTGGTTTTTGTGTCTGTGGCTAATTAGAGATCATTACGGTTGATCTCCCACAATAATGAAGTTGTGCTTTAGATATGTCTAATTTGTTGTTCTACATGACTAGGAACAAGTGCCGTGTGCATATTTCACAACTAAGATCAAACAATGCCTTAGGACAAATAACAGTGCATCCAGCTTTAACTTTCTTCCAAATTTGCTTCCAAATCAAACACTCCCGCCAGTATCTCACCAGCAATCTGACTTGGACCCTTAGGAGCCGTGTAGCCATATTCTGCTGTTCTTTACATGACAGTTCTTTAATAGATATCAGACGCACTTGGCAAGGCCCCGCAGAAACAACACAACAGCAGAGTGCAGGAAGATGAAACGAGCAACACCACTGCGGGCACAAGTGCTTGGAAGAGGATCTGAAGCCCATCCATTCCAAGAATGTTCTCTCCCATATTTCCCAATAATTAGTGCTGCTCCACAGATGTTCCTTTTTTTCTTAAGTTTTCATTATGGGAGCACGCAGTGAAATGGGACAAAAAAAAGTTGAAAAAGGGAAACATCATATGCTTTTCATTTAAGCCAGTCATTAATGAAGACGACAAAGAAAAGGGGGATATCCTTCACAAGAAGTGCCATTAATAATGAGATTTTAAAAGATTAGTTGTTGTTACTAAAATTGAGATCTTCTGCCAAATTATCTATCTGGAATTTAGTCACGCTCAACTGAACAACTTTCTCCAAGGTTTTCATTATTACAGATTCTGTCCTGCAATATTTGTAAAAATATAAAACAATAAATTATTATGTATTAATTCAACATATTTAAGCAAACACATCATGCATGACCTTAATTAGTTCATCCGAAAATTTTAATTTTAATCATTCTAATCAAATGCTTCAAAAACGAAAGCTTGTATATATTAAAGGGGTCATATGACGTAGCTAAAAAAGAACATTATTTTGTGTTTTTGGTGTAATGAAATGTGTTTATGCGGTTTAAGGTTAAAAAAATACATTATTTTCCACATACTGTACATTATTGTCTCTCCTCTGCCCCGCCTTTTTGAAACGCGTAGATTTTTACAAAGCTCATCGGTCTAAAAAGCGAGGTGTGCTGTGATTGGCCAGCCATCCAGTGCATTGTGATTGGCCGAATACCTCAAGCGTGAGACGGAAATGTTACGCCCCTCACATAC
>NW_015554095.1:489711-502547 GCF_001515605.1 Sinocyclocheilus anshuiensis
TTATTTGTCAGAAAACCGGCATTGTAGGCTACTCTCCCAGGAAACAGTCCTTGTCCTCCGTAAAATACTTTACACACACATGAATATATGGGTTAAACTGTTCTGGAACAGTGTTGTAAATACAATTTAACCACTGATTATTAGTCGTGTCCTCTTTTGGAAGGCAACACAAAGTAGTTTCGCTTTCACAACAAAACACACAGCGTCTTCACGACATGGCGGCGGCAACAATACTACAGCGAGAACCAAAGTTACGCATTCTTTCTTTGCGTGAACATTTGGGAGGTGTTATACAAATCTTCCCACACAGTGATGAAGGCATGTGGGGGCGTGTTTAAACGAGGCGTTTTAGGAGGGCGTGGACGAGTCTTAACTTTTATAAAGAATATCTCTTTGGGTTTGAGACTTTAGTCTTTGCAACTTTAGGGATCTTATCTATTCACAAACAGCTTGTAACACTCCAAAGAGAAAGGAAAACTTGATATCGCATCATATGACCCCTTTAAGAGAATATAAATACATGAAATGTTGTGATGAAAATTGTATATAGAATTTAAATACATGAAATACATTAAAATAAATATTTATTCATTTTATTTTAATTGAATAATTATTTTTTTTATTTAAATTTATATATGTTTCATTAAAAATATAATTAAATCTATCAATCCATCCATCTATCTATCTATATAAAAAAATTACATCTACATTTAACGTTTTATTGAAAAATTTATATATGCATGCATGACCTAAAATAAATATTTTAATTATTTTCATTTAAATAATTAAAAAAAAAAAATTGGCACCGATATAGCTGTTGCCGATGCAACCTTGGGCAAAGTGCACCTAGGGCAAAAGCTGCTTTAAACGCAAAGGATGGTCACACCAAATGTTGATTTAATTTAGTTTATAGATCTTCACGACATGGCGGCGGCAACAATACTACAGCGAGAACCAAAGTTACGCATTCTTTCTTTGCGTGAACATTTGGGAGGTGTTATACAAATCTTCCCACACAGTGATGAAGGCATGTGGGGGCGTGTTTAAACGAGGCGTTTTAGGAGGGCGTGGACGAGTCTTAACTTTTATAAAGAATATCTACATAAGTGCCACTTTTAACAGTACTGAAGCTTTGCAGGTGGGTTTCTTGAAGCATCTTGGAGACGTTGCCACAGTTCTTCTGGATTTAGTCTATCTCAGTTTGTTCTGTTTCTTCATGTCATTCCAGACAGACTGGATGATGATGAGATCAGATCTCTGTGTGGAGCACTGGGTGCTGTCAGACTCCTTGTGCAAACATAAATCACACTGGAGTATTACAATTATTAAAATTAATGTTTGGAAATGTAAACTGATATTTCCTACTGACACATTACAGCAAAAGATAGAGATAACTGACTTAAAACAATTATTTAAATTTATATATGTTTCATTAAAAATATAATTAAATCTATCTATCAATCCATCCATCCATCCATCCATCCATCTATCTATCTATATAAAAAAATTACATCTACATTTAACGTTTTATTGAAAAATTTATATATGCATGCATGACCTAAAATAAATATTTTAATTATTTTCATTTAAATAATTAAAAAAAAAAAATTGGCACCGATATAGCTGTTGCCGATGCAACCTTGGGCAAAGTGCACCTAGGGCAAAAGCTGCTTTAAACGCAAAGGATGGTCACACCAAATGTTGATTTAATTTAGTTTATAGAAGTTAATTGATAAAGAAAATATATTTATGACATTATTTTTGACAGCATCCTCATTTTACAGCATGTTTACATAAGTGCCACTTTTAACAGTACTGAAGCTTTGCAGGTGGGTTTCTTGAAGCATCTTGGAGACGTTGCCACAGTTCTTCTGGATTTAGTCTATCTCAGTTTGTTCTGTTTCTTCATGTCATTCCAGACAGACTGGATGATGATGAGATCAGATCTCTGTGTGGAGCACTGGGTGCTGTCAGACTCCTTGTGCAAACATAAATCACACTGGAGTATTACAATTATTAAAATTAATGTTTGGAAATGTAAACTGATATTTCCTACTGACACATTACAGCAAAAGATAGAGATAACTGACTTAAAACAATTTTTTTAGCTGGTGAAAATACTAGTGTTCTAATCATTTTGGCCACCACTGTATATTGATTTAATTGCAAACTGGAGTCAGGGAACATCCCAGCCTGCTCTGTGGTCCTGCATGGTTTGTGAGTGTGACAGGGAGGAGCCCCTGGACAGCTCTCTCAAAGGACCCCACAGCTGGGCTCGGGTAATTGCTGTGTGCACATGGTCATGGAAAGAGATCGGCCCTAGTGTCAGACCAATTGATTTGAGTGTTTTCAATGATCCTTGTGGATACATGAAGTCTGAGCTGGTCATCCCAGGTGCACAGAACAAATGCTAAAGGACCTCAAAGACCATTCACATTTAAAATTGTCCTTTGTGATTCTGTGACGGAGTGTTGGATATGATTATGTATTTGTGTCAAAAGAAAGTCTTATGTTAGTGTGCAGGTCATGGTACAAGGAGCACAGGACCCAAGAGGGAGACAGATTTATGGAAGCGTTTGTCTCCATCTCTTGGAGACAGACTCTAAAATCTTACCATAAAGCATCTTTCGGATATGTTTCTAATTTATGAATAAACATAGTGCATAAATAATATACATACTGCACTTCCATAAATGCATAAATATTCACACATGCTGACCCAAAACCTTAACCCTGCACTCATATTTTATAATGATCTCTTCAACAAATATATAATACGCAGTAAAACATGATGCCATGCACATTAAATCTAGTTGCGGATGTAGTGAAGTCATTCATTTGCTCAGTCTTTGTAGATTTGCTGAGGCAAGTCAAATGTTGCATTAAAGTCTGTTCACAGCTGAATGTTACCCTACTTATCTCTGTTACCTAACAGGAGTAATTAGGGGCTGTTGTGAACGCTTTTTCATGTGCCCCATTCTGTTGTAATCAAAGACCGTAGAGGCCCACAGACACAGACTGCTTGCAAAACACAAGGAGAACTAATAGGGTATTGTCATGCAAACTACCCATGTACATGAGAAATTAGTCCCTCTCATGCTCTAGGAAGAAATGCAAAAATAATGTATTATTGCATTGAGCAATATGAGTGATATGAGACAATGAAATGCAATTTTTATTCTGGCTGTGGAGTTTGAAAAGACAATACAAGAAAAAAGAAGGGAGAAAAAATGTGTTAGCAAGGTTGAGGATACTGTTTGTTGGTACGCTTTTTTAAATCATTGATTGTGTGTGTGTGCATTACAATGTAATTCTTTACTATTATTTTTTTAATCAATTTAACATATGCCTCAGACATATATTTAACATATACCTAAAAAAAACATACTAAAACCAAGCTTTTGAACGGTAGTGTATACTGTCACAAAAGATTTATATTTTGAATCAATTCTGTTCTTTTTTAACTTTTTATTTAATAAATAATCCTGAAAAAAGTAGCACAGTTTCCAAAAAAAAAATATTAAGCAGCACAACTTTTTCCAGTATTGGTAATAAATCAGCATATTAGAATGATTTCTGAAGGATTATGTGACACTGAAGACTGTAGTAATGGATGATGAAAATTCAGCTTTGCCACTACAGGAATAAATTCTATTTTAAAGTACATTAAAACAGAAAACTGTTATTTTAAATTTGAATACTATTTCACAATATTACTGTTTTTACTTTATTTTTGTTAAAATAAATGCAGCCTTGATGAGCATAAGTGACTTTTAAAAAAAAATAAAAAATCTTACTGATCCCAAACCTTTGAACAGTAGTGTACTGTGTATATATATATATATATATATATATATATATACACACACACACACACACTCACACAAATTGACAATAATATTTTTATCACCATAACTTTTTATATCACCCTTATAGTCACCCTAATATTTTTTATAATAATTTGTAATTTCGGTTTTATGGTTTTAACAATGCATTCTCCCAGTTGGGACTCACTTAACTGAATAAAACTAAAGAAAAAAAAAGCACGTTTTAATTTTTGCGATTTATTTTCAGACATCATAAAACAAAAGAACATTTTACAGTGTAAGAAAAATAACTGTGATTTAATGAAGTGCACTTAAACAAAGTGTCTGCAGAAGCTGTACACCTAGCTTTGTGAAGTGAAGACATGAATCAAAAATATATAATCCATCTTCAGGCTAAGGCTTTAAGGTGGGATGTTTAGACAGCCTGTGTCATGTGAATGCATTCATTTGACCTCCACTTCAAGCAATCTGTAATTCCTTTCCTGATTAAGTCAGATTAAAACGAAACCGTAAATCTGTTGTTTAGTCACATCAAGCAACTCGCGAACTCAAAATGCAGAACATAATTTTAGAGTGTGAACATTTGTGCCAAACCCTCCTGCCAAATTTGCAACTGCTGAGGTTTCCATGTCCTTTACAACAAACAAGTGGTCAGTCATTTACAATATCACATTACAGCAACAACACAAAGCATACAGGAGTAAGAGACGGCACATAGACGATATAGAGTTACATGTAGTCAGCGGCGTTTGAGCAAGTGTGTGTGTGCACACATGAATGCAACTATGTGCTTGTACGCATGGACGAAACAAAGAAGCAAAAATGCACAGACAATACTTCGCACCGATGCCAAAAAATGCAAGTGCATCAAAAATGCATCACTTTAGACACCTTACTTTGTGTTATTAAAATACAAACTAAAATATCACATACTAATGAGACATACATACAAAGTGACCAAGCAGCATTGTGATTCATTGTTATATACTAATGACATCATTAAGCCATATAGTGGTACAACCATTTTCATTTAATCTTCCCTGTATAATTATATTGTTTACGATTTCTATGCACTGTGTAACATACATACAATCGGATACATTTGAATAAAAGGCAATACATAGCAGGCCAGTTTGTGCAAACCACATGGTTTATCAACAGCAGATGGCAGTGTTTCTCCTTCCACAGATCCAGTTCAGAAAAGGGTGTGTTCTTCTTCATCTTCTGAAGCCTTGTAGCCAACAGAGCCGGCAAACACATCTTTATGTTGAAATGTCCAAATATGCGTATTCAAAATGTGTTGTTGCTTTTTGAGGTTAAAAGTTGCTGCTTAAATCTCTAAAAGCACAAGAAGATTTCAGACTGATAAACTCCCGTAGTTTGCTTGCCATTGGCACAGACCATCCTCATTGGTTCACGTTTTTTGTGACGGCACACAGGTTTCCAAAAGCTACAGCTGATTAGGTTGTATAAAGCCTAGGTCTCCAGATTATATTAAAGGAATGTTTATAGTTTTAATGTTTTCATACATATAGGTATTTGTCCATTTTAAATGTTCTTAGACACACACACACAAAAAAAACTAAACAATTATTGTGGATTAGCTACAGTAGTATGAATGTTGTGAGGTAGCCTGCAACAGTGTTACCTGTGAAAACAGACTTTGACCCTCTAATACAATGTAAATTATAAAATAATAAAGCCAAATACACCACTCTCCATCAAAGCGAAAAGAAAAACTGGATAATATATGGAAGTTTTAGCAAACAACTGGGTGTGTGAAACAAATGTGGTGTTTTTGGGTAAATGTGCCATGGCATTTCAAAATAAAATGGATGTTGACTACAATTTATTAGTTATTTCTATTGTTAATAGATACTGGTCATACACAAATATTATGGACAGGTCATACATTCATATATGTCAACATCTAAATATGTATATACAAGTATATATATCTGGAATATAGAAATATAAAAAAAGAGGCATAAGTAGTGCTTTGTGTTATAATCTAGCCTACGATTTGTACTATATTTTCCTTCAGTAATAATAAATGTAGAGGCCCAGGGGCTATTAATATTAGATCAATCAAATTTGACAAGAGAAATGAGACTAATTCAAAAAGCTATGTGTTTGAAACTTTAGCATGCACTTATTCCAAATGAAGTGATGCTGGTTCTCCTTTAAAGAGGTCATATATTATGAGAAATCTCATTTTTGGGTTAACTTTAAGACATCAACATTTTCTCCCCAGTCCAAAAAGACCATTTACTGAAGCCAAGCTACAAAAATGTCTCATACTGAAATTTTTGATGTCAAAAATGTGGATACTTTAACATACGACCGCCCATATTTACACATCAGTGTAGCCAAACCAGTCCCAAAGAAGCTATACAGAGAAAGTAGGAAGGATACTGTTATTCCAAAACTGAATAAAGAGTAAATGTGGGAAAGTTCTGCTGTTAAAGTCTGATCTGAATGGTTTGAACAGCACATTTCAGTGCAGACCTTTTTGTGAATCTGCCGCAATGATGCTGTTATTGAACGATGGACAGCATAAACTATACCGACAACTATCAGTTACTCATCAATGTAACTCCCTTCACATGCAAAAAGGATGCTTACATAGAAGTCTTAAAGGCACAGCAGCAAAAACGGCCTGCTTAATTGGACTAACGTTATAAGTGGACCTCGGGGGAAATAATTAAATGATAAAAATACGTATGATATGACCCCTTTAAAACCTGAAACAAGCCAGCAGTGCAGCAAAATGAGTAAATTCCAGTGCTAAAGTGATTCTGTTTTAAGGACAAAGCTGAGCCCGAAGTAAACCTAATCTGTTTCAACAGCTACCCTTAAAAATCTGGTCTACACTCCACAGATGTCACTGACACGCTTCCTGCGATCTCTGAACTAACAGTATGAAGGGGCACTGGGCCTCTGGGTTACAAACCTTGTGTAAGGGCACATCATTAGGCAGTTGGCATGGCAGAGGCAAATAATTAAATGATAAAAATACGTATGATATGACCCCTTCAAAACCTGAAACAAGCCAGCAGTGCAGCAAAATGAGTCAATTCCAGTGCTAAAGTGATTCTGTTTTAAGGACAAAGCTGAGCCCGAAGTAAACCTAATCTGTTTCAACAGCTACCCTTAAAAATCTGGTCTACACTCCACAGATGTCACTGACACGCTTCCTGCGATCTCTGAACTAACAGTATGAAGGGGCACTGGGCCTCTGGGTTACAAACCTTGTGTAAGGGCACATCATTAGGCAGTTGGCATGGCAGAGGCTCTCCATCTATCGGACGTGTCTCTCTGGTCAAGGCTGACTGTGATCTTGTGATGGACCAAATGTGGCATGAGACTTGGCAGTGAGAGACAGTGATTCTAGAGTAAAGAGATCTAATGGGGTTGATGCATTATCACTGCTGCATAGAACCGTTTGAACCTGTTTGTAGCGTCTGTTAAATCTGAGCTACAACATACAGTTGGCTTGTTGTAGATATATCTTGTTGATTGTATGCTACCATTCGGTACAAAGTGGAATGTTAATTTAGTGAGCGAAAGGGGTGTGTGCTGGTACACAACAGTTTTGTCCTCCTGATTTAAAATGCTGGAAAGCCATCACAAATCTGGCTGTAGGTCTGTAAATGGGTTAAAAGTTGTATTCGACGTGCTTTTTTATACCTAAATATCATATTCTACCACATACATATAGAAATGGGATGAGCAATCGCAGTATTTCTGTCAAATTGGAACCCATAGGATGATTGTGCTCTACATTACATGACAACTGGGCTAATATGCTCCAAAAGTTGAATTTGTGAGATATACAAACAGTTGGGTACTGGAATGCTTCAGGTGTACCTAGTGAAAAAACGGAAGCTAATTATCATGGGGAATAATGCAAAAACAAAACAGTTGTGATGACATGTAAAATGCTGCCCTTGCTCCTTCTACAGCCTTAATTATTCAGATATGCCAGTAAATTTGCCTTTACCAGCCAGCTGGAAGCAAGGGTAATTATTCAGGACACTGACAACACCTTGTGTGAGTGTGTATGTGAAAGTGTGTTTGAATACACTTTGTATATCTCCATGCTTATGCTCTGGATGTATGCATACATTCTATTAATATACTTGGACTGGAAATAGTGCACACTAGTTTGACCGTGTGCCTGCATTTGTGAATAAATGTGGGGGTAGAGCACATTCTATCATTTGGTCTTCAACTTGCCCTCCTTCGCCAGCTTTTCGTTGAGTTGGCACAGCTGGCGCAGGAATCCATCATTTGGGCCGATCTCTCTCTTGTGTCTTACTGTACCCGTTGCAACTCGTACATCCATCTTGTGACGGAGCATGAGGTAAGCTATGACGATAGTGGGCGAACGGCTGTAGCCCTCACGGCAGTGAACGTACACCTTTCCTAGAAGAGTAGTAAGAAAAAACGGTTAAAAAAGGCAGGTTTTGAAGTACCTCCGAAGATCTCATTCTTTGAGGATACAACTGCGGCTTCTGCCGCAACATCAGTTCATCGTGAATATTCTCAAATCAACCTTCAGACCAATTAATTCCGCTCCAAACATGCAGCCACACACATACACATTCATTATTGACCAGCCTACTCTCCTGGAGGAATTCACCTTGCAAGCCTCTGCTGTGCTTATTTGGCAGATGCAGCAGAGGATCTGAAACCTGATGCCTCCTCCGAATGCTTACTTACATTTTCCCGTGAGTCTTTGTGCTGTTTATGTGTCAAGGAGATAACCTTCATTGATTCTTAAATCTCTGATCCCTGTAGATCAATGTAGAGCTACGACTATGCAAAACTATATATTTTTAAGGCAGCGGCTATTTGCACTAAGTGAAAATAGCATATTTTCTTAGCGATAGATGATATTTAAGTACAAATAGCGATAGACACTAAGTGCAAATAGCTATAGATTCTATTTACACTGTTAAAATAGCAGTACTTTCAGCTATTTATACTACTTATGGCAAATTATCTGCACCTCAGTATTGCAGTACATTTTAAAACAGTATGCAATAATAACGTATTGAATGTAAATTATCATTTTAATTCAAATTATTAAATGGATACCACCTTCTTGGGCCAATAAAGCCCTCCCTACACCTACCCTAACCCTACCCGATAGTTTATTTTCAACTTCCCGCCTCTGCTTACTCAAGCCGGCCTCCGCATACTCTAGGCCGCCGCTCACTCAAGGCCGCGGTGTGTGACGCTGTTTCGTTGTGAAAGCGAAACTACTTGGTTTGGCCTTCCAAAAGAGGACACGACTAGAAATCAGTGGTTAAGTTGTATTTACAACACTGTTCCAGAACAGTTTAACCCAAATATTCAGATGTGTCCAGTGCATTTTATGGAGGACTGTTTCCTGATCCTGGTAGAGTAGACTACAATGCCGGCTGTTCTGACTCACAGACTGTAAGTACGTTTTTTATATTTAAAGAATTTGCAACTGACGATTCAAATGCAAGTTTTTTGGGCAGTGTAGAGTAGCACTTGTTGTTTGTCATTTCATATGACCCCTTTAAAATAGTCAATGTGACATTAGTGGTTCAACCGTAATTTTATGAAGCTACAAAAATACTTCTTGTGCGCAAAGACAACAAAAATGTAAAAAAAAAAACTTTATTCTACAACATTCTGATTCTGACACAGAATCAATGACAGAATTTTCATTTTTGGATGAATGAACCCTTAAAGTGCAAAAACTTCAGTTCTGTGTGAATGGTGCCTAAGGATGACAGCACTCTGAACTCTGGCCTTTCTATCACCATCTGTGTTTGAAATATAAAATTGCATCTCACATGCAGAGTTTTTTGTAGTCACTTTTTGACATCAAGGATGATGAATGATGTAAACCTGAAACCCCACAAAATCCAAACCAAGTACTCAAAATAATTATTTTAGGTTCTCTGTAGTATATATATGGGTAAAGAAAGAATACAGATTTTTTTATGTGCTCACGTAACTGAATATCACATCAATCCTCTGCAATGCACTGTTGCTACAAAGACCTACAGTAAACTTAAAACAGGAACAAATCTAAAACTAGACGACAAATCAGCCATCGAGACCCACCCCTATGCAGAGCATATTTTTAAAACTGATTCAGTGTGACTCAGTGGCAGCGGGAGCACTCAGACCTTCATCCCTCCCACTGCTCATTGCAATTCAGCCAGCAAATTCGCCAGATGACATCAAGCCCACTGTCTGTCGCAAATGTCACAGCTGAGCTCAGCCTCGCTACGAAGTGGCAGCATATATTCTAGAGGTTTTGTTTCAGCTTAAGCTCTCAGTGAAAAGATTAGTGTCCTCCCTCGACCCAGGCTTGGCATCTGATTTACCGTTTACTGGGCTCCTGCTGCCAAGATGATTTGCAATTAAGATGCTTTATAATTGCTCCTCTGTGTTAGAGATGGCATAAAATCCATGCCATAAAAGATAGGTTTAAATGCACCAATTAAAACGACTGATGTGAGATATCTAGGGATAAAATCTGTGTGTAGGGACTACCAGATCCACTTTGGGATACATTATTATCTGTGGATACATATACTGAAACATTTCAATAAATCCACTGTATTTTTTCCTTTCATTTTTTTATCCTAACTTTTTTAACTTGTGCAAGCTAAGCATTAAAACAAAGTGATGAAAAAAGAAAGCTGGCATAAGGGAAAAATAAGTAACTTGGCTTGTTAGAGAAAGGTCAAGTTATGAACGCCACAGAATACTATACATTCTAACTCCGCAAAGACATCGCTGGCTTCATACTTCATGAATTATCAAGAAACTGTGTCAAATGGACTGAACAAAATTTCTGTAATATCTTGGGATAGTCTTGTCGGTGAATGGAAAATGTTTTCTTTACAATCAGTTTATGTAAGTCTAAAGTGGGTATTTGATAAGAAACAAAAGCATTTACAAAAAGAGAAGAAGCACGAGCAGCTGACCTTTTCCATGTGCCAGAGCCTTATCGATGAAGTCTGCTGCTTCCTCAAAGAAGGCACTGATGTTGAACTGCTCAGTGTCATTGGCCTGTATGCCATGGTACGTGATCCCAGTTCCTGCGTAGAACTCTGCGTTGGTGTTCACATGCATGAAAGAGTTTCCCTCTGCGACATTCAGTATGTGTGTCACACCCAGCCGCTGCAGACGCATCACATTCTGGGCCACAAACCTGGGGAGCAGAAGCAGAACACGTGTCAGATTCACCTGAACCAAACAAACCAATTTTGTGATATCTTAAAGGGATAGTTCATCTAAAAATTAAAATTCTGTCACCCTCCACTTGTTCCAATCCATTTAGCTACCATCAATTGTTTGATTACCAACATTTTTCAAAATACCTTCTTTCGTGCTCAACAGAAGAAAGAAACTCCTACAGGTTTGGAACAACTTGTGAGGTGAGTAGATGACGACAAGATTTTCATTTTGGGATGAACTGTCCCTTCAAGGCAGTGTTGTAGGCAAGACCAGCTCATTTGAGTCAAGACCGAGACCAGAGGAGTGTTGAGTCTGAGTCAATAAAACCAAGACCATGAAAATATGGCCATGCTCCTTGAGTCCAACACAATATATTTTTTGGTCTTGGTCTCGTCATGGAACATGTGGACTCAGTGTTAACCTGAACTCGACCCTCTTCTGGTCTCAAATGCAACCCTGTCTTAATGGGTGTTTGCTGACAGTGATCTAACAAATCAACCTGAAGTCGTTCATTTGCAATGAAGACCTGTTCACACAAACAGTGATAATTAAAAAAAATGCATGGTAAACTGTGTCATGAAAATTGTCAGCATTCATTATTGGTGGCAAGAAATCTCAAACTCTTTTTGTAAATTTGTAACTACTTTCTATTTTTTTTAACAATTCACATCATATGAATTCATAGAAAATAATTTAGGCTTTCCCATCAGAGTCAGCATTATTCACAAATTTCTTAGGGTATATTAAAAATTGATGACTTTTCTTGTGTTCTTTTCTCTCACTGCTGAATACCTTGTAATCATTCATTCTTGATCAAAGAATTACATAACCCCTTATGTTGCGTTATGTAACTGTTTATCAAGAATGTTTCATGCATTTGCGACAAACAATGGCAATCTGCATGCTCTCAGTTTGTAGTTCCAGTAAACCCAAGACCCTGCCAACCCCACCCAGAAGCCTCAGCTATGGATCGGTCTGCTATGTCTGGTTTGAGATTGATTGGAGTGAATTGTGGAGCCGCTTTTAGTTGGCAGAGATGTCGGCCTATGTCAGAGGGTCCCTGGGGACAGCAGTGTTCTAAAACCAGAACAGACACACCAAGATCTTGGCTGCTGCCCAGAGGCATACAAAGAGCCATAGGCGTCCAGCGTAGTGCCCAAAATAGGACTCTAAGTCCACAGAGAGAGAAAACAAGAGATGAGAAAAGAGATGAGCAGAATGCTCTGTCATGTAGTTGCATTGTCTCCATTTTGCTTGAGCACCTGGAACTCCTTCATGTTTGTCTCCTAAAAATCCAACCTCTTTATGTCTCTCTAGTCCGCTGCTCAGTGCCATCCATTGTGAGAATGCAGTAGATGAAAGACTGCACATATGGGATAATATAGATAATATAAATATAACCTAATACAATTATAATACGTTATTTACACAGACACTGTATTTACACAGTTTCAAAAAGAACCCCCTAAATAAAGATCAAGTCTCCAGGCCGTTTGGTTTATAACTGGAGGATGTAGCAGCCCATCAGTCTCTGTTTCTGCCAGCAGCGCAGGCTCTTCAGTGGTGATGAAGTGATGGACTCGGATGCACCGCCCAACACCCATAATTCAAACTCTCCCCCACTGAGATCCTGTCTATATGGAGCCTTTGCAGATTGTGGTCATATTTCTCCCAGTGTTTGTATGCGTGTATGCATGTGCATGTGCATGAGAGAGAGAGAGAGAGAGAGAGAGAGAGAGAGAGAGAGAGAGAGAGAGAGAGAGAGCGTGTTTTCTT
>NW_015554095.1:502686-509006 GCF_001515605.1 Sinocyclocheilus anshuiensis
GAGAGAGAGAGAGAGAGAGAGAGAGAGAGAGAGAGAGAGAGAGAGAGAGAGTGAGACAGAGAGAGAAAGTGTTTGCTTTGCATCTTGTTCACCTGTCCTGCACTCTGTTCACTGCAATCCCTTCACATGCACTATTAATGTAAGTCTTACAAAGAGAGGTGTGCTATGAAGAAAGCAGCCCATTGCCCCATACTGCACCTTTACATACGGTAAATGGTCCAAATCGAGTATAGCAAAATTCTAGGATTTTGTCTATTATATACAGTATAATCATAATGAATTTGTATTACTAAAGACAGTATCGTTTAGATCATATCCTACAGTCATAACACTAACTGAATAATAATCCCAAAGGTTTGGCACACTCTTATATCTGCACTTAGTTTATTAATGTGCTCTGTAGTATTGGCAAGAATGTGAACGAACAAAACGGTGCAGTGCGTGCTGAACACAGTGTGGACATTCAATCTTATCTGGGCAATTATGGATGGGATCATCTCATTTCAAACATAATTCTTTTGCAATATCAGTCCTAATATAATACTTTGTGCAATATAATACAAGTGCAGTAAGTACTCTTTTGTGCATACTGTGCATATTGTGTAAAAAAAACAGCAGAATTTGTTGTGCAAGGTGTAATTGTATATAAAGTGTATTTGTTTAAATCTAGATGATAGACACAGGATAGATAGATAGATAGATAGATAGATAGATACTAGTATAGTATATTAGTATAGGATAGGATAGTATCTATCTATATATCTACCAGTCCATCATATTAGAATTGAATATAAATAAATCTGGAAGCGACAGACAAGGCTTGTCTGTAATGTCTGTATTAGCAGTCTGTAATTGTCTGCTAATACAGACATTAGCAGCTCAGTGAAAATGTTTTGTCAATATCTACAAATGACCATATGTAAATTCCTGCTGCTATTTGTAGCACAGACTGAGCCGTGGTCACACTAGACGTTTAGCATGCGAAATTCGTTCAGACGGTGCTGCGAAAAGGAGCGGGAGCAGGATATGACATCACGCGCCAAAATATCCTCACTAGTCATAATTATTTTCTATTTAAGTGATTACAATCAGTCACAAGTATAGTTAATCAACACACACGCACACATACAAATCTCATGTAATAAAAAAATCACATAAAATTACACGTTTAAAGCCGTGGTCACACTAGACTTTTCGTTCCATTGACTTCCATTCATATGCACGCGAATGTGTCAAACCAGAAACGCAAGCCCGTGCGAAGATATTTCGCTGCGTAGAAAAGTTCAAGTTTGGTGAACTCTGACCTGCGAATTCGAGTCACGTGAATGCGTGAGACCAATAGAAGACCAAAACCTCACAAAGTGACCTCTCGGTACAGAAATGGAGGAATCGCTCATTTTAGCAGTGTCGCATCATCCTGCTTTATACAACACAACTTTAAAAGATTACAAAAATCGCATAAAAAGAGAAGCGGCTTGGTTTGCGGTGGCAAGGGAAACAGGAGCGGATGGCACGTTTGAACAGTGAAACGTCATTTTATGTGATTTTTTTATTACATGAGATTTGTATGTGTGCGTGTGTGTACTTCATTTCTGGGTCAAATCTCCCTCTACTTTCATAAACACACCAGTTGGAGATAAATTATATACTGTATATGAGTGACTGTTCCCTGGTATCATTTATTTCTTAATAAATCAGCTTACATAAGCACCATTGTATTGGATAACTATAGAACAAGCACACTATCTTTGGATTCTAATCTAAAGATTCACTATCTTTGTAACAACAAATCAATTTGAGCATAAAATTATGTGACTGACATCACGCGCCAAACTATCCTCACTAGTCATAATTATTTTCTATTTAAGTGATTACAGTCACAAGTATAGTTAATCAAGTACACACTGAGGCCTGGGAACGGAGACTGCGTCAGAAGTTGTCTACCAGAGGAGATGTGTTTTCCATCAATGAGTGGGACGTTGGGTTAGCCAGTGGGGTCGAGCATCACATCAGGCTGCGAGACAACAAGCCATTCAGAGAATGCTCCAGGCGCATTGCACCAGCTGATATCGAGGATGTACGACGTCACATTAAAGAGTTGTTAACAGCTGGAATCATTAAAGAGTCGAGAAGTCCATATGCATCGCCCATTGTGGTAGCCCAGAAGAAGAGCGGGGCCATAAGGATGTGCATCGACTATCGTACTCTAAACGCTCGTACAATCCCTGATCAGTACACCACACCACGGATCGATGATGCCCTGGACTGCTTGGTGGGAAGCAAATGGTTTTCCGTACTGGACCTTCGCAGTGGATACTATCAAATCGCCATGGCAGAGGAGGATAAGGGAAAAACCCCATTCATCTGTCCCCTGGGATTCTTCCAGGTTGAGCGGATGCCGCAAGGAATTACTGGAGCTCCAGCCACATTTCAGCGGCTTATGGAGAAAGCCGTGGGTGACATGCACCTCCTCCAAGTCCTTGTATACCTCGATGACATCATTGTGTTCGGCCGCACACTGGAAGAACATGAAGAGAGACTGTTGAAAGTCTTAGACCATCTGAGTGAGTGTGGGCTGAAGGTATCTATTGATAAGTGCCAGTTCTGTCAATCCCAAGTCCGGTACGTTGGGCACATTGTGTCAGATACTGGAGTGTCACCAGACCCCACCAAGATAGAAGCTGTACTCTGAAATTTCATAAATATTTTAATGGGATATTTACTTGATATCCGCTTAAAATATTTGAAAACCAAAATTGTGCATTATTCACTCAACAGCATGTTTGAAATAACACAATGGAAGATCTGCCAGTTATGCCAATCAGGCATGATTATTAGCTAATGATGATAAACTCAAAATGGCCAAATATTGAACAGTTTATAAACCTAGCCAGAAAAAAAAAAAACATTAAATATTTCTCCTTTTTATCATTCATATTAGCCACAAACTACCTGGGAAACAAATATTTTAGAGAACTAATCATACTGTTGTCATGATGACTGATTTTGTTTCTCAGTATCTTAGATCTATCTCAGGTTTTTCAAAACCATCTCTGAGCAACACACCTTTAGTATAGCCTAAGTGCAGTGACAGAATATGAATCTTTGACAGCAAACTGATTTGAATTTAAGAATCACTGGAGTGATTCTAAAGCAGTTTGTTTTAATTCTGAACGATTATTTTGATTAGATGCACTCAACGGCCATTTGATTTAGAATTCGATCCAAACTTTCTAATTTATACAGTTCTTAAAATACGTTCCATAATGTATTAGATACTGATTACTGATTTTACTTATTTAAAGCTGCAGTCCGTAAGTTTTGCCTCTTTGTCGCACCTGCAACCTGCAAAACCTGCAATTGCCGTTATTTGCGCAATTATCTTCCTTGCGTGGGTTGTGCGTCAGCACGGCTCCAGCGTGGATGAATCTAATGTTTTGAGGTGAATGTGTGGCTGTCAGTCAACGCACCGGAGTGGATACTGTACGTCGGAATCACAGATTCTAGCCTATGTCTTGGAATATATGACCCAAATAAGCATTTTCACCGGATATTGTCATCTGAACAAGTAACAAGTCTGCCACTTTTGTTCTGACCAACTGAAGGAAAAAGCATTACAATAAATCGCGCTACCAATGGTGATTAAATCTAACAATCACCTAGCTCAAATCACATCAAACCGTGCAAATTATTATTATTATTATATTTTTCTCAAATTGTTAGTTAACAACATCAGCATTGCGTGACTATGAGTATAGTGTGTATTAGCGTGTAGATTTCAATTTCTGTACAGTCTAATCTCTAATTGTCATACCATTCATATAAAGAAATTCTTATATAAAGAAAGGCAAATTATTCTTCCTTCGAACTTGTTCTCTCATTATTGTTCTCTTTAAAATACAAATCTTGTGTAATCCCACGTATGCTATCTGTAATCAGATGCACATATAAAACTGGAATATAATTTACAACTTCTTTATGTTTACAGACGTGACATAATGACACAGCAGCATGCTCGAATTTCCCGCAAATTACTACCAGTACCACTCAAATGAAAAAAACATTATTATACTTTTAGTTTACTGCACCAAAAACAATTTATATGTAAAAGCAATATGTCCGTGCATGTTACTTTAAAAATGTAGGCTATTCCAGGAACAAATCACTAACTAGGCTATGTAATGATGAACCTGATGCAAATTTTGAAATATGAAAATAAGTAGGCTAATGTAATCTGACTGCCTTTATAGACTTCTGGATTAGCTCAAAACAGCAAATGCAAACAGACTTGTCACAATTACACAAATACATATTTTTTAGCACATGATTTAAAAGTCATAAACTGCTTCAAGAATGGTGCTGTTGAATCAACAGGGATTTTAATCAGCGCATCGTGAAAACAACTTACTAGTTTAACCCCCTTGAGGTTGTTTTATCGTTGTATAATAGAGGAAATATGCAATTAATGTGTAATAGTAACGGTTTAATACAAAGAAACACGTGACTGAGGTCGAACTGAAGCGATTTTGTAACCAGTGATCTCGAGATAGCGAGATGGTACCGATAGAGGACGGTCGTGGAGAAAACCAGCTTCTCTTGCAGTCCGACTCAAACTGACTCACTGTTTAAACGTTAGCAAAATCTCCTGTGGCTTCGTGGTTGTTCTCGTAGGCGGAGAGCTGCATGCTCCATTCACAGGTTTGTTGTTTTGCACCTGAACACTGTAAAAGATTCAGTTAATATTCACTGAAAGGGTTTATTTACCTATCCGTTATACGGATAGCCTGTGCCACAACCAACACATTTATCCAGCATTTGAAAGCAGCTTCCTGTCATTGTTTTCCTGCCATCAGAAGCACGCAAGTCGCCATAAAATCGCAGAACTTACGCATTGCCGATGTAAATCCTGGGAAAGACCTCGTTGAAATGTTGTGCTGGGAGGCTGTAAAAACCGCTGCCGTTGGACAGCAGCTTGTTGAGTTGTTCAATGGTCGCCTCGGTGTCTGGTACGGTGACTTCCAGTGGTCCCTTCGCGGGGCTGTGATGTTTCTTCATGCTTCAGTCCTCCTCCAAAAGCAAAAAAAAAAACAACAACAACAAGTGTCTAGTGGTGAAGATGTCACGGCTTTCGATTCCCCAGCATTTTATTTCCCTACCTACTCGGTGTTGTTAGCGTGCTCTCCTGAACGCAGGCAGGCAGACAGACACACCCGGGACTCGCCCACCGGCGGTCTGATGTGATGCTCCGGTGAGGTCGGTAACAAACAGAACTGGCAGAAGATGGCGACAACGCACCGATACACAAGTCATTGAGAGCTGCTTTAAAGTGAACCACTCTCTCTCTCATCGAATCCATTCACTTTTCTGACAGGTTAGACAGCATTTCACGTGTTCATTTAGCCTGTTGTGCGTAAACGTGTGTCTGTGACGCTCGTTATACACGCAATCCGTTTTGTAACGCTCATTGATCTATTAACACTAGTCTATTCCCAAACATCAACCCCTCCCTTCACGTAAGGCTAGATTTGTGTGTTAATTGATGTCATGACAGGCAGGCGTACTGAAAGTAAGAAGGATTTTTTATTTATTTCTCTCTCTCTTGTTTTAATCCAACAAGTGGCTTTTAACCCTTGTATTTTAACTCTCAACCTTGACCCACCTGTGATTAGGTGTAATTTGACCCACAATCAAGCCAATTACAAGAGCTCCCATTAGGAAAATTTGTTATCTGGTCCAAAAGTGTATGTCACAAAGAAATTTAGGCCTAACTGATGGAGTAACAAGACAGATTAATGAACTATGAGCATTTAGGAAAGTGGTTGTGGATTCTTGCCAAGTGTGAAAAGTCATAATTGTTTTGTTCAAGTCAAATTTTATTAATATTCAATGGACTAGATTTTATTTATTAATATTGTTAAACAACAATATAAATATTGTTTTTGTTTAGATACCCAGTGTATATATAGCCTATGTATAATATTTATTATATATTTATATATATATTTATTTTTCTATAGTCTCTTGCCATGAAGCTGAAATGGTGCTAAGTTATAAACAAACAAACAATCATGGCTCATGGTTTTTCATTTGAATTATAGGCACACAACACAGAGTTCACACAATAAGTCACTTTTATATTGCCCTACAGTACATTTTAACTGAGGGTTTAAAGGCATTTTAATAGGACACTACTAATGCCCTTAGTAAGGCTTTTGAAGAAATGTGTGCTTCCCATTGTTTTTAATCTTGCCTTAAAGGGGTCATATGATGCAATTTAAAATTTTCCTTTCTCTTTGGAGTGTTACAAGCTCTTGGTGCAT
>NW_015554095.1:509163-509370 GCF_001515605.1 Sinocyclocheilus anshuiensis
CTCTTGGTGCATAAAGAAGATCTGTAAAGTTGCAAAGACTAAAGTCTCAAATCCAAAGAGATATTCTTTATAAACGTTAAGAGTCAACTACGCCCTCCTAAAACGCCTCGTTCTAACATGCCCCCACATGTCTATGTCACTATCTGGGAAGATTTGCATAACGCCGCCCAAATGTTCACGCAAAGAAAGAAGGCGTAACTTTTATTC
>NW_015554095.1:509638-509936 GCF_001515605.1 Sinocyclocheilus anshuiensis
CCACATAAACACATTGCATTACACCAAATACACAACATAATGTTCTTTTTAGCAACGTCATATGACCCCTTTAACCTCTGTAGTAATTTTCCAGTTTTGCTGTGTCTGCTCACTAACTACCTCTACCTTGTTTATCAGTTAGGCTACCTTAAAATAAATAATAATAATACTAGTTCTGTCAAACGATTAATCGCGATTAATCGCTTACAACATACACGGTTTTTTTGCATATACATGTGTGTGTTCTGTGTATATTTATTATGTATATATAAATACACACACATACAGTATATATTTT
>NW_015554095.1:509956-511963 GCF_001515605.1 Sinocyclocheilus anshuiensis
ACCATCACCTCATGTTGCAGCATGATAATGCATGGCCCCATGTTGCAAGGATCTGTACACGATTCCTGGAAGCTGAAAACATCCCAGTTCTTGCATGGTCAGCATACTCACCGGAGTTTGTTTGGGATGCTCTGGATCGGCGTATACGACAGTGTGTTCCAGTTCCTGCCAATATCCAGCAAGTTCGCACAGCCATTGAAGAGGAGTGGACCAACATTCCACAGGCCACAATCAACAACCTGATCAACTCTATGCGAAGGAGATGTGTTGCACTGCGTGAGGCAAATAGTGGTCACACCAGATACTGACTAGTTTTCGGACCCAACCCCGGACCCCCAATACAGTAAAACTGCACATTTTAGAGTGGCCTTTTATTGTGGTCAGCCTAAGGCACACCTGTGCAATAATCATGCTGTCTAATCAGCATCTTGATATGCCACACCTGTGAGGTGGATGGATTATCTCGGCAAAGGAGAAGTGCTCACTAACACAGATTTAGACAGATTTGTGAAGAATATTTGAGAGAAATAGGCCTTTTGTGTACATAGAAAAAGTCTTAGATCTTTGAGTTCAGCTCATGAAAAATGGGGGCAAAAACAAAAGTGTTGCGTTTATCATTTTGTTCAGTGTATATACATGCATGTGTGTGTATTTATATACACAGTACACATACATATATTATGTAAACAAAAACATTTATTTTGGATGCGATTAATTGCAATTAATCGTTTGACAGCACTAAATAATACATTGTTTCATGAAAGCTTGCAAACAAAATATCATATGCCTAATTTGTAATTATCTATTTAACCTCTAGAGGGAGCAAAGGTACATTTATTAGATGGTAAACAAATCTATGCAGACAGCATGTTTAAGAAAAATCTCTGAAAATGATCAAGGGTCAAAACATAATGAAAATGAAAGAAACTATGTTCGTTCTGCCTTCTTAGTCATGCATGTTTATTTTAACTTGTTTGGCTGCATTCAGTCATTGTTTACCGGCTTAATCTCCATGTAGAAATACAGTTGTTGTTGTTTTGTTTTGTTTTTTTCTAGAAGACTGATATGACTGGAGTCCTTACATTTTAATGATTTTTCTCAAAATACAATGTATTTCTTTAAGTGTAAAATTTTATTTACCCCAAAATACTGAATGCAGATGTTTTACTGTAATAAAAAAAACAATAAATGTAAAAAATATATATGAAATAAAACACTTAAGAATTTCTTGTTTTGTGTAACATATTTTCACTAAAAACTGCAAATGAAATCCATAAGTCCTTATTCCAGCTGTTTTATGTAAGAGACTAAGCATTTCACAGAATCCAATTGACGACTTTGAGAGAACAGCTGATCAATGAGAGAAGAGTGATTAGAGCTGGTCTTGTGTCCAATAACGGTTAACCTCTGGTGTGACTTCTGTTCGACAGTTGCATAAATACAATCAATCTGATTTGTTAGTCTGTGATTATATTTTGGAGGAGCAAGCTTAAAGTTACTGTGAGCACCATTTTTTATTTGTGAATCAAGTGGAATGTCTTGCATACTCGCTGTGATTTTGCCCTCTGTGGATGACATGCTATTACAATATTTGACAATGAAAGGCAGTCATTGTCTGTTGCCATAGCAATACAAGGAGGTGCCATACAATTCCATAGCAACAAGCCTATCAAAAAGTTTTTTTTTCACTTGTTTACATTTCTTACTGAGTGCTTGTGAGGATTTCTCTTTCTAAAATGTAGCCAAGGCCATGATTTGAATATTTGGGAAGGCATCTGGGGTTAGATGGACTTGGAGGAGTGACTGCATCAGTTAAATTGTCCTTTTATTGACAACTTGGGACTCTGTATGTCCATCCAGTTAATCCAGGAACAAACTAAACCACCTGAGACCCTGACAACATATCAAGCATTCAGTATACATTCAATAGAAGTACTTGTTCAAATCATTTTTTTTAGTAATTTTGTAAATATGGCATTTTTAAAATAAAACAAAATACAGTTATAT
>NW_015554095.1:512050-517051 GCF_001515605.1 Sinocyclocheilus anshuiensis
ATTAATAATAAATAATAGTTCTATCAAATATAAAAATAATTGCATATTATGTAGTTACATTATAGCTGTAAATTTTCCCATTTCCAGTTTTGTAATAAAAAATGTTTCTACATAATTATTCTATTAAAAAGAACATAACATTTTAAAATAAATATTACAATAAAACATAAATGAATAAAAATGATTAATTATTAAAATAAAAATAAATATATAAATATAATTA
The DNA here is from genome assembly GCF_001515605.1 of Sinocyclocheilus anshuiensis. Classification (NCBI taxonomy): domain Eukaryota; kingdom Metazoa; phylum Chordata; class Actinopteri; order Cypriniformes; family Cyprinidae; genus Sinocyclocheilus; species Sinocyclocheilus anshuiensis. The sequence goes on from NW_015554095.1 coordinate 512,274, forward strand.
CTAGCAAATATAAAATAATTATTACAATAATTCTTAATTATAACAACCTAAACACACACACACACACTTAAGCGGCGCGCTGTACATTTGGGTTTCATAGGTCTTTATGTTTGTCAAGGAGGCACAATTCACATTACCCCAGGGAGCAACATGCCCTCATACCTAATCAGAATGTTTCTATAGAGATCCATAGGGAATTTGACTATACAATGTGCATTCTGATTAGTTTGAGCAATGGAGATGTATTGTATGCACATATATACAAAACAGTCTGTTTTGAACCAGCAGAGTGATAAAGAAAGTTAAATGTTTCCTCCATAAGTGTATTTTGCCCTAATTTTCCTTGACCTAAAGAGAAAATTCAAAGATTCAGGAAAAATCTTACTGCGGTAGTCAGTATCATTTTTCAGCCAGTAGGTGGCACTCAGCGCTACACTTTTTTTTTAAGAGCACTAAACCACAGAGGATGTCGCCACAGCTGAGTTCAAGATCTTAACATATTATTATCATAGCAAATCATGTTTTGATAAATATTACCTGCACAACACAACGATCATTCTGATTGTGACCTTGGTATTATTACTCTCAGCGTTTACTGTCATCATTGCTATCAGATCCTTCCGGAAGAATATTTGACTAATGACCTTCAAGACAATATAGCCCCGAGACAGCACTGCACTATAGGGAGCCATGCATAATCTAACCATCTGCTTGCTGAAGCACCTGAGCAGACTCAGGACATGACAGCAAAAAACAGAGCCTGACTTTGCAGAGGTGTTCAGAGATGCCAAGAGTTTCAGAGACACTGTAAAGAGACAAGTTACCCTCCACTGTAGGTGGCTGGATAATGGCTGCTTAAATCTAACACTTGAGAAATGAGGTCACGACTCTCATGTTTGTCACTGAGATCAGTCATCTAGTCCACAGCAGCTTAGCCTTTTTGTTTAGTCTTCTGCATTAGACCTGAAGATCATAATGTTTATTTTGAGACATATTGAGATATTTAGAAAAGATGCATTTTCATATTTTCAGATTGTGGGCCTTTTTAACTTTTTCTTTTCACTAGAAACATGTTTAACCATCAATGTCTGACCATGCTATCAAAAACAGTAACGATTTTTTTTATTTTTATAAAACCACTGTGGAAGATTTAGTGTGTCCCAGTACATGAGGTTACATGATGTTTTCCTTTGTTATTTTAATCTGTGCAGATCTGCACTTTCATTGAAGCCCCTGCATACCCTCTCCTGCTCCACTGGTGCATAACTAAACAGCAGGACATTTTCTAACCTAAATAACAAGACGTGACACACAGAATCTCTCCACATCTTAAATGTCTCACACTGGATCATTCACGGTCACCATTTACAATGATTACTTTATATTTTAGGATTAGGTCACAGATATCTCCATTTTCTAAACAAATTAACATTTTAACATTAAACATTTTAAGACATAACATTTTTATTCAGCAAGGATGCATTAATTTGATCAAAATGATGGTAAAAACATTTATAATGTAAAAAAGTTTTCCAGTTTTCAAATAAATGCTCTTCTTTTGATTTTGATTTATCAAAGAATTCTAGATGAGCTCTTGACTCCCGAACACAGGTTTTAAAAGGACATTCTGTCTTTTTTTGAAAGGTAGCCTATTTGAGCATTTTTCTGTTTGTTTGATTTTTCTTGTAAGATTTGAGATTTCTTCAGTTGTTTGGTCTTCAAGTCAAAGTTTTGATCGCTCTTTATTTCCGTGGCAGACATTGTGTTGTGAACTACAGGTTCATTTTCCTTTCTGTTTCTGCACTTTTAAGCAACAACATGGTTTCTGCACGGTTTCTGCATAAATATTACCATTGATAATAATGAGAAATGTTTATTGAGCACCAAATCAGCATCTTAGAATGATTTCTTAAGGAATATGTGACACTGTGAACTGGAGTAATGGCTGCTGAAAATTTCACAGGAAGAAATTACGTTTTAAAATATATTAAAACATAAAACTTATTGTAAATTATAATAATATTTCACAAAATTCGTTTTTGAACAAATAAATGCAACCTTGGTGAGCATAAGCATATTCTATATTGTTGATATGTTCTGATATATTTTTTCTACACTATTTCTAATTTATATATATTGTTGTTGTTGCCCAATATACATTGCACACAATAAGTTAAATAATTAATGCTACTTTTAGCTTATAGGGGTTAGTTATTGCATTATTCAGTACTCTAGGCATGTGTATTTTGTGTTTAGACAGTTCTCATAGGATATTTAAACATGTTTAATAACACTAAATACATTTGGACAACATATATTGCTGCTCAGATAAACAAGTGTCTCCAAAATTGTCAACACAATGCAATACAACTTGATGCACTGGCTAAGATATGTTGTAAAGGAAGATACCTCAGTACTGCAGGGAGCATAGCTTTAGCTTTCAGTTTGTTTGCAGCAGAAATGCCCTGTGGCTTGTTATTTAATAGCTAAAAGACAAAAGCACCAAAAACCAAATCGTCATGTTATAAAAGTTTATCTAAAGCTCCTTTTAATAGCATCCATCCTGTATCAAGTTCAGATACAGGCGTCTTTTGTTGTGTTGTAGTAGAGGTCCAACAAACATGGCAGACCAAATAAGAATGAATAAAATAGAGGCCTTGTTGAACACAAATAGCTTAGTTTTTCCTTCAAAAACTGTATTAGTGGAATCAAACAAACAGAAAGATTCTGTAGAAGTGTTGTCATCTCTCTCTCTTCCTTTTATCATCCGTGCCATGAAACAGTCCCCGTCAGTGCTCAGTAGAGTACTGTTTTCCACATCATGAGTTCAGTATGTAACTGGCCCTGAACACAGGCCCCGGTGGCTGTTCCTCAGAGCACTCTTATGTAATTTGAAGGCTGCACTTGTTTTCATTCTCTGAGAGGACTTTGTTTTTTCTGAGCAAATTGTATCTTTGAATCCAAATTGATGACTGTTCTGTCACATGAGGATTCAGTGCTTGTAAGCACAGGGTTGAAATAAGGCTACAATTATCTTATGCAAGTTAAAAACTTGTAAACTGTAATTATACATTGTTTGACACCAAATAGTAGGTTTCAGAAAATAACTCGCTGCAGTTTTAGAGAAGAGAGAGTCTAGATTGTGTTGCTTTAAATAAAAAGGTTCAAAAGAGCTCAGCTTTCAGACCGCAACACCCTTTAGAAAGAAGAACACAGGATGTCACACCTAAGAACAAGGCTAGACTGGGTGTAATAGGCCTGTCGGACTCGGAAAGAGGTTAGGCTTTATTAGGTTAGCCAAAGGGGCAAGACCATATTACCTTATCTAATATCTCCGAGTGGCTTAGTGTGTCTCAATGGCAAGATTATTGGCTGGACACAACAACAAATAAATAAAACTAACTCAGACTGCTTGAACGTATTTCTCTGAGTCTGGATTTAAAAGATCTCATTCATGGGAGTTCAGCACAAGTTCAGTTCTATCTAAAGCCTTTGCAAATGTAGTGTGCTAAGCTGCCAAAGCCAAGTTCTGTGAAAATGCTACCCAAAATGGACCTAGAGTAATGTGGTGTTTCTCATAATTTCATTCCTCTTTAAACAGTGGTCATTAGCCTATGATGGGCCTGTCCAAAACCACAGCTTGGCATATGTACTGTACATGTGACAGTCTGTCTGAGCAGACGTTCATGACACTTGGCGGAAAAAACCTTTTGTGTTCCACAGAAGAAAGAAATTCTACATTTTTTTGTGAAATTGTGTGTGTGTGTATGTACAATATATCAATATATATATATATATATATATAATTGTTCTTTTTATTTTTAGGTTCATATGATCAGTCCTGAATAACAAACTTTTTTGTAAAATAGACATGAAGTGTGATATTTTGGTCATAGTTTCTGGGTTCTATACATAATTTACATTTCATAACTGAAAATATGATATAAAACTTAAAATGCATATGAAATCTATAGTTTGAGTTATTTCCTATCTATATCATTCCATAAAAGACCATCTGTGATTTTTTTTTACAAGCAACATCTGCTGAATATTATGTGATTCAGCCAAGAATCAAATATATAGATTTTTTACATTAGACATATAGAAGAAAGATTATTATGCATTATTCATGACTCTGAATCAGGGTTATTATAGTTAACTAAAACTAAAACCATTTTAAAAAATGTTATTTGAAATAAAATAAACATTAACTGAAATACAATTTTCAAAATTAAACATTAGTTTCAGTTTTATTTGCATTTTATTTTCAACATTTCTCATTTTCATTTATTCAAATTTGAAAAACTGAAATAAAAATGTATAAAAAAAACTATATAGATATACTAAAACAAAAACAAAAATGACAAAAACACAAGATTACTAAAAATTAATTACATGGAAAATACAAAAAAAAACATTCAGAATATTAAAACACAAACTATAATGGTATCTCAATCAGTGTTGGGAAGGTAACTTTGAAAATGTAATAGGTTACAGATAAACTCCTGAAACATTGGTGTTTCATATTTTAGAGCACTCACTGCAATTTTTGAAAGAAATCAATTAAATGTGTATGTGGTAGGGCTGTGCAATTAATCGCATGCGATTGTCAAGTGCATCTCGTCCGTAAAGCTGGGTCCGTGATTGGTAGTAAATCTCCAGCACGTGCTGTCAGATGGAGCGGCATTTAATACACAGAGCCATAGTTCACTGACAAGCAAGGCAATATCACGTTCATAATAGAATGCGATTCATCTGCGATTATGAACACGATATTT
>NW_015554095.1:517755-530589 GCF_001515605.1 Sinocyclocheilus anshuiensis
ATGGCTCTGTGTAGTAAATGCCGCTCCATCTGAAAGCAGGTGATGGCGATTTACTACCAATCACGGAACCAGCTTTATTGACGAGATGCGCATGACAATCGCATGCGATTAATTGCACAGCCCTAGTATGTGGGAGTGTGTGTAAAAAAATCAGATGTAACTGATTACAGTTACTTTTATTTTGTAATTAAATTACATAATTCCGTTACATGTAACTAGTTACTCCCCAACACTGCTTGTCCCTCTACTCAGAGAGCTGTTCTAATATGCTGCACGGTTCCTTTAAATGCACTGGAGCGTTTCTTTTGGCTGTTCATTTCTAAAGGATTATTACTGGAACAATTAAAACGAGTCTGTCAGATGGAACTGTAAAGCTTCAGCAGACCACTGCAGACCTCCTCTACAAACCTTTTTAGTTACTTCCCAACACTGATCTCAATGATAGTAAAGTAACACTGCTCTGAATGTTGAAGGCCATGTGAATTCCAAAGCAAGCATTGCTTATTCCCTCTATCCACTGCATAGGCCTCTCATCTGCGCTCCTCTCTGCTTGTGCGCATGTGTGTTTGCGTGGCCCAGTGCATTCAATAACCTTGAGTGTGCCAGGCGTTAGTGTGCCTGGAAGCTCAGATCTATCTTTAGCTATTGCTGGATTGTTTTCCTAGTGGCTTCCTCCTCCTCCTCGTCTTCTACTATCCCTTCTCCTCACTGCTCACTCCTTCCACTGCACACTGCAACTGTTACTGGGCAGATTAGTTGAAACCTAGTTCTGAGAAGCCCATGCCACATGTTTTTGTGTGAGAATAAATGACTGTGCACTCAGCTGGCCTTGATTTCAGGCAGAAGGGAGCTGTCAGCTGGAGGCAGTGCACCGACGCCTCTCCACGGTCTCAACCCCCGCACATGCATGCTTTTGTGGAAACACGAGCTCCACTTGAGTGAGATGCTTATGTGTGTTGTGTGTGTGTATCTGTATGTGTTGAAGAGGTGAGAGAGTTTATGTGTGTGGGCCTCTGATCTTTAACTGTTTGGGAGAAGTTTAACAAACAGGGGACATGTCCTGCTTTAACTTCAGAGTATACTGTTCTATCTATCTATCTATCTATCTATCTATCTATCTGTCTATCTGTCTGTCTGTCTGTCTGTCTAATCTTGTGAGTTGAACTACTTTCTCATGCCACGGATTCTGGCTATACTGTTACAAATTAGAAATCATAACATTAAAAACTAGCAATGATGGAGCTGTTTCTGAGAAGTGAGAAGTTATTGTAACAAGGTTGCAGCCTGATTGTGTGGTATTGCTTTTATGCAACAGTTCATAAAACTGTTTGTAACAGTGAGTAACTCACATTTTAGACATAATATTGACAAATAAATAAAGATAGTTCCAAACAAAGTCACAGCAACACACTGTAGTGGTGTTTTGTTCCTAAATGATACAGCATTTTTTCAACAAATCGGTTGAGTGAATGAATTAATGATTAGTTTTGTTTGTAAATGAACCATTTACACAAATTGGTTGAATGAATGATTCCATGACTCGCTCATAAAAACAGTCAATATGTCTGAAATTGAATGCTGTCTGGATAGGTAATTCATTTGATTAAAATCTTACTTCACAACTGTTAAAATGATGTTCTATATAGTATGAATATGTGTGTAGTATGAATGAAAACTGGACATACTACATCCATCACGTTGTCACTGTCATGTGATTAACAGCATCAGTTGCGAACTAATTGGCTGAATGAATGATTCAATGATTTACTAATAAAGATTTTAAGTCGTCTGTGAAAAATACCCACAACTAATACACAGAATGACAGTCAGTCAGGAATGCACAAAAAAGACAAACGGAGGATACAAACAGTAAAAATCAGCACTGTTTACTGTATATCAGCTCTGTTGGAACGCTGTTCAAATTCAAGGAACTAAATTATTTGTTGTATAAATAAATAGATGGAAAATATAATGCATGCTGTTTATAACTGTTAAAATGTTGGTAACAACATTCATTGTGTGAGACTGTTATAGTGAAAACTGACATTTATGTTTGTAATAAACACCCCCCCACCCACACACATACACAGTACAACACCTCCTCCTCCTGTAGGCTGACTGACCGCCCTCACATTACTTTTAGATCCAACACCAGTCCAGAAGAACCTTATGCACGTGTGGATTTCTCAATACATTAGAAGTACAAGATTGTCTCATTGCATCTCAATTTATCTTTTTACTTGAAGGGGGCAATGGAGGGATTTTATCTATTAGGAGATTACCATTATCTATTTAGGGCGTATCTCCTCCCTCTAGCATGTGATCGCTTAACCTTGCAATGGAGGATCAAGTGAGGACATGAAAACTTTGCTGCCAAAATAGGGCCTGGCATGGTTTCTAACAGCAGTTAGCTTTACTCTGTACTCCACAGCGGGTTCCAGAGGACAGATCAGGGTCAGACTTCAGCTATTGAGACAGGTGGACAGTAGAGGTTACCCATCCACAGCAATGTCATACCTGAGCATATCTGTGTGTTACAAGAGAGGGTTAAATGTATGCGCTGATTTGCATTTACATGCAAATGAGCTCATGTTAATGTATAGATTAGTTCTAACCCCTTAAGTGAACCTTTATCCAGTCAGTATGAAGTGCATGAGCACACATGAGTGCAAAACGTGCACAAAATCTCTTTATTTAGAGCTACTGTTTCAAAAGAAAAACACCATCCCTGACTCTTTAAATAATTCAGCATAAGAATAATCTTGCTGATCAGTAAGGAGAGAGAGAAGTGAAGCTTTTGAGAGTTTGTGCAAGTACTGGTGAGTGTGTGTGTGTGTGTGTGTGTGTGTGTGTGTGTGTGTTAACCACCCCCCTACAGTGTGTGTGTGTGTGTGTGTGTGTGTGTGTGTGTGTGTGTGTGTGTGTGTGTGTGTGTGTGTGTGTGTGTGTGTGTGTGTGTGTGTGTGTTAACCAACCCCCTACACCACCACCCTTTTTTTTCTCTGCAATGCAGTAAAGTGTATGAACCTGCCTGGGGAGCAGAGCTGCAAGCTCCGGTGCTGCTGCTTTGTATCACATCCATTTTCTCTCTATTCTCCTCTCTTTTGCCATACATCTATGCTTTTTACATCCATAACTCTTCACAATCCCCATCGTCCTTTACAGTCACCTTTCTGACAGCTTTGTTCCCCTCAACTGCTGCCTCGAAATTGCGAGCTGTCAGGCTCCCCTCACGCAGGCAGCATCACAGTGACTTTGTGTTTGACTGTCCATCTGTGCAGCCCATTGCACCTAGATTAACTACATTGAAATGCTTGTCCTGATTGTACTTTGATAGCCTGAGCTGGTTTTTTTCTGTGATCACAGAGTCTTTTCGGGTTCTGTGCTGCACCAATTAGTTCAGGTGCTGCATACATTAATGCTGACCCACATATCGCAAAGTGGGAATTGTGGGACGCGGGAGACAGAGTGCAGTGCTCAACACATTCCTTAAACAGTGTGTCATAATGTTGCATATTACTGTCACGTTGTAATTGCACAATACTTAGGAGAAATATTATGGCCACATTGAATGGAAATGCGTATATCTACTATATTTACATGTTAACTAATGATAACAGAATCTATTTCTGCTTAAAACTTTATTTTCAGTTATATTATGTGTACATTAAGCTTCACTCTGGAAAATAAAAGTTCCAAATGAGAATTTTTCGCAGTGATACCATAGAAAAACCATTTTGGGTTCCCAAAGAACCTTTCAGTTAACAGGTAATCATTTTTTCTAAGTATAAAGAACATTTTATTAAAGAACCTTTTATAGAATGGAAAGGTTTCTTGGATGTTGAAGGTTCCTCGTGGAATCATCAATGCCAATAAAAAACGTTTGCTTACATGAGTTTATATTTTTTCTATATTATTTTTATAATATATACTATAATATATTTTTTCTGTCTTGTTTTGAAATCATACACATTGCAGTCAGAAAAAGAGCAAGACATCATTGGTGTCCAATGAATAATTCATAATACAACTACAAGCAATTATTGTTTAACTTAATAATTGGTTCTGCTTTTATTGCGAATATACTTTAAAAAATAACTGAACTGGCCACTGGGCAAAAATTTAACTTCTCATTTGCAGTACTAGTGAGTTTTCATGGGGGCTCGGTGGGTTTAATGAGACAGAAATAAAAAAATAACTGAACTGGCCACTGGGCAAAAATTTAACTTCTCATTTGCAGTAGTAGTGAGTTTTCATGGGGGCTCGGTGGGTTTAATGAGACAGAAATGGAATGAGTACAAACAGTAGACCAGAATCAAAGCTTTTGCTGTTTGATTTAGCAATTACCCACTTTAAAATACTGCAAAATCATTAGTTTATCTCATTATTTGCATGATTTACTGGCTGCGCCCCACTTCTCCTCATAGCCATAGTGCTGTGGTAGATTAATTGTAGCTCTTGACTTGTGTTTTTACATGATTGAGGATTGTCTAGAATTGCTTAGCCTCCATCTCTTAAATAAGACCACAGAATGGTCAAATACAAGCAGTCATTCTTGTCCATTTTTAGAGATCAAGATCACAGTGATGATGGTAAAATTTGATGAAGGGATAATCTTTTCTGTATTATGTATTTTACAGTCTCATTTGTGTGCTTTAAAGTTAGTATGTGTCGCATGCATCTTCATTGCCTGTGGTTAAACTTTAAACATTCTGATCCTTTCCAAACAAGCCCAAGTGATGTTTATGCAAATGCTGGTTACTTACTTGAGTTAAGTGCTAGTTCCAAGAAGATGAGTGAGTTTGTCCCCAAACATGGTATTAAGCAGTAACAGCAAAGAGCCTGCTGGTCTTCAGTGCTAACGTATGAGACAATGGAAAAGTAATGCTGTCAACTCTGGCTGCGTGCTCTTTATAAATCTCCCACAAATTTTTGAGGCCATTTAGCTGTCTGTTATAATTCATGGATCATATGTGAGCATATTCATTGGGCATTTAAGGTTATTTTACAGCAACGGATTCATTCATTTTTCAAACCCATAAGCACTGAGGGGAATAGAACGATGTCCGTTCACCTTTCTGAACTCGAGCTGATGACCGCTCTGGAAGAATAGGTTCAGAAAATAATCAACCGAGCGAGCACAAGCCAGAAAATAATTGTCCGGGAAGCTTGCGATGGACCGGGTAGCAACGGGGATAAACAAAAGCATCTTTATCGAGGTGTTCATTTAGGGGCCGTGGAGTGAATACCCAATCTGCTTTGCATGGGTTCCTCTTAACATCATGAGAGGAACCGTGCTTGGCTTCCAGCCCTGTGCTCAGAGCTGACCCACACACAGCTACCTGAACTCTCACCTGCAGAGCCTGCCAGCTGCCAGCATGAAAACTGTTTTCACTGCCACACACAAGGGGAGAATGGCTTCTTAAATAGGTCAATTGTTTTCAACAATAAAGGGTGTGAGTGCCGTGAAAAGTCCAGTTCTAGAAAAAAGGCCTAAATCATCTTTATCTTTTAATGAAAGAACAGTGTTGTGGACCTCATATGTGTGTTTGCACAGAAGTCATAGGAGGAAATTTACTAAGAATGTTTTGCATTGTCATTTATTTACACATCCGGCTGCGTTGTTTAAGCACCTGATTCAATAGGAAGTATTCAAATTAGGTAAAACCCAAACATTATAAACATTTGAATTATTTAGCACTTTGAACAATTGTGTGTTTGCACTGCAAGAATGACAATAACGAAATTCAATTAAATTTAGAAGTGCACAGAACATTTGGCATTTAGCTTTAGACACATTTACTGCCTGGTTAAATAGGTTTATAACTGATTAAAGAAAAAAAAATACTTTTCAGTGAATAAAATGAATTATATAATATTAAATCAGTAACATGAATAATAATAATAATAATAATAATAATAATGTAAAATATTAAAATTAAGAATGAATAAATTAATGATTAAAACACTGTTTTTGCAAGTGCCACAACTGTTCCGTTCAAAAAAATTTAATTAATAATATCATATTAAAGCAATAACATTAATAATAAAATAATATTAATGTAAAATTGTATTCATATTAAGAATGAATAAATTAATGAATAAAACACTTTTGCATGTGCCACAACTGTTCAGGTAAAAAAAAAAAAAAAATTCAAATCAATACCATTAATAATAAAAACAATATTATTGTAAAATATTGTTAAAATTAAGAATGAATAAATTAAGGAATACAACTAAATTATTGAACAACTGTTCATTGAATTTGTTTTTATTCTTTTTTGGAGTCTGGGAGCTTTTCATATGATCACATACCAATGGGATTTCTAATTCTAAATCAGAGATGAGAGTCCTTCTGAGTCTGTGAAAAGACGAGAGCAATGTTCTCTATTAAACGAGTGAAGAGGACCTCTTTTGTTACCAAGTGAATCGGTTTACTACATGAGCTCCCACACTCACGTGGGCTTTACTTCACACGTGTGTTCCTTTCTCTCACACCATGACCCCACTCACTGTTCTCCATGGCTGGTTGAGCAATAATGGCACTAGAATACTGTATCTAGAATACTGTACTGTTGGCTGCTTACTAAACGAGTTAGACGATGGGATGCTGGAGCAATAGGGGTGTCCTGCTGTACAATAAAGGCATCAGCACCAGTGTGCATTCTGCCAAAGGTCACCCACCCACACTAAAAACTGCTTTACTATCAGAAAACAAAGGGTGGGTGGTGAAAGAAGAGCCCTGAGTGTGGGTAGGCAGGCTACTGATGGAGTGATATGATAAAAGATTTTGATCTGTTGATAAGTATGGTACAAAAAACATGAATTTTGCTGCAACTGCAACTGTAATGCCAAATATGCCAGCACAAAGTGTTTTGTAAATTATTTGTGCAATCAAATGTAAAAGCCTGTACATAGAACTCACAAATGAATACTGAAGTAAAACCCATTTGACCAATTAGATCACAAATCACTAGTTTCTAGATTCTAAACATCTTATAGAAACACTATTTTTCAGAGCCCTGCACATAACATGGGAAAAAATATAAATAAATCATCACCACAAAGTAAGAATGTGTTCCTGTGGTTTATTAATTTGTTCCCTAATTGCAAGAATATCGTGGCCATGTACTAATTCATTTCCACAATTTATCCATTAATTCCCTCATTTTAGTTAAGCCATGACCATGTATTAATTAAGTCGTGGGAACAAATTCTTAATTTGTGGCAACAATATATTTTATTTTTCACCATAATCATGTCTAGGGCTCTGTAATACATATTTGGCATGACTGCTAAAATATAATAAGGGAAAAATGATTCAGTGTATGGTAATCTCTATCCTCAGACAAGGATTTATATATTTTACTGGGGCACAGCGGTATTTCAGTGGGGCTTGTGTGCCAAAAAGGGTCTAGAAACATCCCAGGTCATGCTGTGTATTTTTGGATTCCCTAAAAGAACCAGTTCATAAGACTCACTTATTTGGGAATCTGACTATTCTTATCTCGCTGTGTGATTTAGTGAACAAACTTGCTCATGGAATCTGGTTGCGCTGTATGTTCTGAATACTGAATATTCTAGAAAAAAGGCCTAAATCATCTTTATCTTTTAATGAAAGAACAGTGTTGTGGACCTCATATGTGTGTTTGCACAGAAGTCATAGGAGGAAATTTACTAAGAATGTTTTGCATTGTCATTTATTTACACATCCGGCTGCGTTGTTTAAGCACCTGATTCAATAGGAAGTATTCAAATTAGGTAAAACCCAAACATTATAAACATTTGAATTATTTAGCACTTTGAACAATTGTGTGTTTGCACTGCAAGAATGACAATAACGAAATTCAATTAAATTTAGAAGTGCACAGAACATTTGGCATTTAGCTTTAGACACATTTACTGCCTGGTTAAATAGGTTTATAACTGATTAAAGAAAAAAAAATACTTTTCAGTGAATAAAATGAATTATATAATATTAAATCAGTAACATGAATAATAATAATAATAATAATAATAATAATGTAAAATATTAAAATTAAGAATGAATAAATTAATGATTAAAACACTGTTTTTGCAAGTGCCACAACTGTTCCGTTCAAAAAAATTAAATTAATAATATCATATTAAAGCAATAACATTAATAATAAAATAATATTAATGTAAAATTGTATTCATATTAAGAATGAATAAATTAATGAATAAAACACTTTTGCATGTGCCACAACTGTTCAGGTAAAAAAAAAAAAAGAATTCAAATCAATACCATTAATAATAAAAACAATATTATTGTAAAATATTGTTAAAATTAAGAATGAATAAATTAAGGAATACAACTAAATTATTGAACAACTGTTCATTGAATTTGTTTTTATTCTTTTTTGGAGTCTGGGAGCTTTTCATATGATCACATACCAATGGGATTTCTAATTCTAAATCAGAGATGAGAGTCCTTCTGAGTCTGTGAAAAGACGAGAGCAATGTTCTCTATTAAACGAGTGAAGAGGACCTCTTTTGTTACCAAGTGAATCGGTTTACTACATGAGCTCCCACACTCACGTGGGCTTTACTTCACACGTGTGTTCCTTTCTCTCACACCATGACCCCACTCACTGTTCTCCATGGCTGGTTGAGCAATAATGGCACTAGAATACTGTATCTAGAATACTGTACTGTTGGCTGCTTACTAAACGAGTTAGACGATGGGATGCTGGAGCAATAGGGGTGTCCTGCTGTACAATAAAGGCATCAGCACCAGTGTGCATTCTGCCAAAGGTCACCCACCCACACTAAAAACTGCTTTACTATCAGAAAACAAAGGGTGGGTGGTGAAAGAAGAGCCCTGAGTGTGGGTAGGCAGGCTACTGATGGAGTGATATGATAAAAGATTTTGATCTGTTGATAAGTATGGTACAAAAAACATGAATTTTGCTGCAACTGCAACTGTAATGCCAAATATGCCAGCACAAAGTGTTTTGTAAATTATTTGTGCAATCAAATGTAAAAGCCTGTACATAGAACTCACAAATGAATACTGAAGTAAAACCCATTTGACCAATTAGATCACAAATCACTAGTTTCTAGATTCTAAACATCTTATAGAAACACTATTTTTCAGAGCCCTGCACATAACATGGGAAAAAATATAAATAAATCATCACCACAAAGTAAGAATGTGTTCCTGTGGTTTATTAATTTGTTCCCTAATTGCAAGAATATCGTGGCCATGTACTAATTCATTTCCACAATTTATCCATTAATTCCCTCATTTTAGTTAAGCCATGACCATGTATTAATTAAGTCGTGGGAACAAATTCTTAATTTGTGGCAACAATATATTTTATTTTTCACCATAATCATGTCTAGGGCTCTGTAATACATATTTGGCATGACTGCTAAAATATAATAAGGGAAAAATGATTCAGTGTATGGTAATCTCTATCCTCAGACAAGGATTTATATATTTTACTGGGGCACAGCGGTATTTCAGTGGGGCTTGTGTGCCAAAAAGGGTCTAGAAACATCCCAGGTCATGCTGTGTATTTTTGGATTCCCTAAAAGAACCAGTTCATAAGACTCACTTATTTGGGAATCTGACTATTCTTATCTCGCTGTGTGATTTAGTGAACAAACTTGCTCATGGAATCTGGTTGCGCTGTATGTTCTGAATACTGAATAGGCCTACAGTATGGTCTTTACTAAAAGAACAAGAATCGGACTAGTCATGCTGTATGTTTTTGATTCAGTAAAAGATGCAGCTCATTAGAGTAATTCATTTGGGAATTGGACTACACTGGTTACTCTGTGTTTTTCATAATAATGGTCTTTGTTTTGGAATCGAACTAAACTGACCATAGTTTATGTTTTGGACAACCCGATCTCATGAAAGCACGTATAAATAGTACGCTAAAAATAAAAATGAAAACTCGTGGTATTGATACGCAAAAATGGACTTTAGCATGTATATGTTACGCGATGGGTAGGATTAGGGTTGTGGGGTAGATGCGTATCATATGCACGCGAAAACTGCATAGCCTATTATATGTAGGCTACGCCAAACACGTGCGTAGCGTATAGCCTATACGCCCAAGTCCATTTTTGCGTATCAATACCTTGAGTTTTCGTTTTTATTTGGTGTACTATTTATACGCAGTTGCATGCGTATGGCTCGTTTTGGATTCATTAACTCTTGTCCACACTGGTGGAAGAATGCACGTGTGATCCCCATTAACGGAACTGGTTCTAAATGTAGGTTTTCGGTCATAACATTGATGGGGAATATTTCCTTTTTTGTCATGCTATCCTATTTTCAAAATACACCGAGCTGATGTGTGCTACATTTATTAGTGCTGTGGGATGTTTAAAATAACACTAGACTATAATGAAGCTACCTGAAGCTTCAGACACGCTGAGTCAGAGAATTTAGAGAATTTTTGCTGTTGTCGTCAAAATTGAGTCTTGTACATTAACTTAATGAAAGTAGAAGAACTTACTGAACTTACTGAGCAGAAGAGGCATAGGTTGTACTGTTTACTATAAATCATGCATGCTTATAAAAACCTGCTCTGCATCTGATCTCACTCTGAAATACCTTAATTTATTTGTTCTTTGAAATTAATTTCTAAATCCTATTTTTTCGAGATTCTAAAACTTTCTGTTAATTTCAATGTTTACATTCCAGGATTTTCAGTGTACCAAAAGAGAGGCAGATCAATTCTCAATCGCTCTTAACAACCACAGCACTGCAATACATAAATCAGCTGTTGAGTTTAGCAGTGGATCAGATAGTGCTGCATTAATCCTCAAGAGCTGTCTGGCCAGATGGGATACTGGGGTAATCCTGGTACAGGATCACTAGACCTCTGAGAAACTACTGTTGACAAACACATAAAAACGTTTTTTTTTTTCCTGCCTGGACTTGGATGAAGGCTGCTTAAGGATCCCAGTGCACCACACCAGCATTACCAAACATGTGCTTTTCCAATATTTAGGATTAACATGTCTAGGATTTTACAGTAAAGCACAAAGAGTATCAACACAATACATTCTTAGAATGGGCAAAACATCTATGTAACATGATGAAATTATCATTTCATTTCATTATTTGTTGATCACGGGAGCAAATCATATTGAGGTTTGTATTACAACATTAATGAGGTGTGTTTTGAATGCTCAGAGGCCCACTGGTGAATTATATGAAACCTTTGACACAAGCATTTTGGTATTTATGTAAGGCAATAATTATAGTGGGGCCTCCTGCCTAATGAATCACACTTACAAAACCAGGCAACTAAGAACAATGCTGCATAGGAGTACATAAATAACATTTCCTAGATATTTGGGAACATCACCCATGACATTTTACCCCCAAAAAAGGTGTTTATAAGATTTTAACTTAATGAAGACCCAGTTTTAGTTGTGAAGAGATAGACACAAGCCACTAAAATTCCAGTCCATCACATACCGCTTTTTCAGAGTGTTTTCTTCAACCTCCAAAGAGTGAAACTGTGTGCTCCCCAGCAAACCTCTCGAGCTGGGGTATAGATTTATGACCCATGCTATCTTGCCCTGGGACTCTGTTTGGTTCTCGGCAATCCCACTCCCCATGACGCTTTCTCATCTCAGTCCCAGTGGCAGCTTTATGAGCCTGTGGAAAATAGTGCTGGCTAGAGAGATCCCCGCCTCCTGACAACAATGGTTAAACGATAAACACATTCGCATCCCCCAGTGTGAGAGGCGGTCTTACAATCATACTGCGTTGAATCTCTTCCAGACCCATGAGGTGTCTTCAAGACAATTTTACATTTAGCAATAAAGAGTTTTGGAGATCTTAAGAGACACAGTAGCCATTAATACTCTATATCCCTCTCTGCCCCCTCTGTCCCCCCCACATGAAATACATACCCAGTCACAAAGGCAATTAAAAGGTCCTGCGCAGCTCTCTGAGGTCACCCATGGTTACACGCTCACAGTTGCTGAGGTGACAAATAAGAACGTCTGGGCCATTTGATTTGCCAGCTATTCCACAGAAAGGGCTCCCCGAGCACCTATGTGCACTTTTTTTTGTGATGTGTGAAATTACAGCCGGAATGAGGCCAAAACTGCATGCCAGAATGTCAGCTTTTGATGTTATTGTCCTCTGATCTAGACCAGATTTAAAAATAGAGTGCGTTCGCAGCTGCACATAATGACGGAAACTGTAACTATTGGTGTTGTTTTGTATGTAAATTACATTTAGAGAGCTATTTCCATTCTAGATTGGAATAAATGGTTGTACAGTGACTGGCAATACTGTGGGGAACCACTCTGTGATGGATGACATGTTTGTAGCATGCACCTGCCATCTTGTGATTCCCCTTCTTAATCCTTTCATAATCCCAGAGGCTCCCCCTGCCTTACTTGGGTCCGTGTCAAAAACACGCCGATGGCACATTTCACCAACATCCAGATCCTTAGGGCGTTAGACACAATAGTCAAGGGATGTGCTTAAATAATGATTTTTCATATTGACAATCTGTTGGACAGATTTGAAAAAAGGGGTTGTTTTCAAAGGATCATTCCTTGACATGTTTTATTTCAGATGCTGTCTAAGCCTCTGTATTTATAGTGTTCAAATAATATGTTAGTGTTATGTTAGGGTTAGAGGGGGCCAAAGCCCCCTAGTTATTTAGTTATTAATAACCGCAATTAAAATATTACAGTGCTCTACACCACAGATATACTGTACACTACCATTCAAAGGTTTTGGGGTGTGTAAGATTCAAAAATACAGAAAAACTGTAATATTGTTGAATATTATTAGAATTTAAAGTAGCTGTTTTACATTTTGTCATA